>NC_088651.1:16856600-16894100 GCF_964019385.1 Sycon ciliatum | reverse complement strand
CCTGACACCTAGCTCCAACACTTCTCCAAGGCGCAAACCAACAACCTTCCAACTTGGAAGGCTCAGGTTCGGAAACGTCCAAGAGTCATTTTGTCTTTCTTCTTTTCACAATTATTTAATTGGCTCACCATCCGAGTTACATTTTTTATTTTTTTATTTAAAGGATCTCCCAGAGGCGATGGCCTGTCGAGGGGATCTCCTGATGCAAATCATGCAATAGAAATAAACAGTGAGGAAAACTACACGTGTTACAGTATATGCTACATAATGAGCAGAAACGTATAGGTCCTTTTCTCCTTACGTCTGCCACTAATGTCATTAGTAGTCATGGCGACACACAGAAACATGATGTCAATGGCAATGCTCCAGTGTACTTCAAAAGCACAGAAGCCACCAGTAGCAGCGAAAGCAAAAATCAGCAGTAGCAGCACTGGGGAAGTCGCAGCAGCTGTTCTGGTCTTGCACTTTATCTTCAGTTCCACATGTTTCAAAACTTTATTCGCACGATAGCCAGTGGCCAATTCGAGATAAACGCGTGCAAGAGGAGAAATATGAAGGAAAGTTGGGTGGGCAGGGATTACTGAATACTTTTAAGTGTATGGGCAGGGGTGGTCGCCACACGAGCACACAGATTGTTGTTGTCGTCGTCGTCGCTGTTTCAAATCTTTATTCTCACGATAGCCAGTGGCCAATAAGAGATAATAGTGTAAGAAAGGAGAAAGAGTGAGCAAGAATTGAGTGGGCAGAGCCTTGGAGTTAATGACTACTTAAGTGTACGGGCAGGGGTGGTCGCTACACGAGCATACAGAGTTGTTGTCGTTGTTGTCGTTACAGTTACTTTAATTCGCAGAATTAAACACAGTCATGTCCATCTCTCAATGGGACCAATGTAAGCAGGTGAGGGCTATTTTGCGTATCCACTCATTTAACAAAACCAAGCCTCAAAAGAACAATGCAGCAGAAGCAGTAGCTCGGTATCATCAGCGACTTTATAAGACGCGGAAAACTCGGCTTCGGTCTCCAGCCGCGTTTCTCGCCAACCGTGAATTCTATGTCATAGAGTGTACAAGGCTGAGTTGGTGGACAGTGGGAAAGGTATCCGTCGGAAGTACTCATAAGCAGTGCGGAGTTTTACTGCTCATGAAGTATGGAGACAAACCGTCAACAGATGAAGGAAGGCGGTACACCGATACTAATAGTATGAACAGGTCGCATACTTGTATTGCCCGCATAAACAAATGATACGAGCGTCATGCATCTGTCAATAATCGCTAGCCAGATTTGCTTGTTGCAGCAGGCAGCATACTGATTGTGATAATTAGGGATGAATCGATTATACCAATTACTTGTTAAGTAAATAATTCTTTATCAATCAAGTAATCGGTACGTTATAGATTACTAATTAGGGATTTTGAGTCCAAAAAGTACTGAAAACCCTCGTTTTGTGAAGTTTGAATCAGTTTCCACTGTGAGTATGCAGTTGCCAGGGTATGGTGTATAGTCTGAGGTTAAATTGACTTCAAAACTGCCATTTTTCGGAGCTACCCTGTCACGAATGCAGATTTTTGGTATTATGAAGGCCTAGCTTTTTAGACACAGAGTGATTTTTGCACAACATTGAAAATTCTGACAATATTTGCTAACGATTATAATCGATTAATCTACTTCCTCCACGTCATCGAAATTGTCGCGGTTCGACTTTTGATATAAAACGGGGTATTTACTCACCAACAGTCGTACCACAGGTAAGGAATCGGACATAGGCGATGGTCATCGGTATAGGGTTACCGCAAAGTTCTATTTTCTGTTATTGGAAGCTGAAAATTTTGAACTAGACGCAATTTCTTCGCTGATGTCGCTGCGATAGTACTTTCGACTCGCTGAGATCAGTCAGGCATTGCAGGCTGCACATTTCCCAGGCTTATAGCCGTTCACTCAAAAACTCACCACTGTTTTACCTTAGCTGGGGTGAGAATGACTTCGTGGAACAAGCGGCAGCGCTTGGAGAAACATCGAGGGGTCAGCAAACTAAATGCATGCAAGAGCTATAGAATGTGTCGCTCTGGCTTAGACACTCAGTACATTCATGCACTGCTGCAAGAGCCGCGTAGACTGTACGTGTAGTGCCAGTGATGCATGCGCAGGTACGTAACAGCGATACTGAAAAAGAGTGCGCACTGGACGTGACAGTACACTGTCTGTACACATATGTAGAGTAAAAACTGTGACTAGCGACCACCCTTGGGCCTTGGGGCCAGAGAAAGCGGTCTTTAGTGGCAGGTGGTCCTTAGTTAGAGGTTTCCACCGCACAACCATAATTATCATGAATGTGAGACCGTCCGTGGCTGGCGATGCGGTCTGTAGTACCAGACTGTTCGCTACTCACGGTGGTCTTTAGTTACAGGTTTTACTGTAGTACCAGGCTGGTCGCTAGTCACGGTGGTCTTTAGTTACAGGTTTTACTGTAGTACTAGGCTGGTCGCTAGTCACGGTGGTCTTTAGTTACAGGTTTTACTGTAGTACCAGGTTGGTCGCTAGTCACGGTGGTCTTTAGTTACAGGTTTTACTGTAGTACCAGGCTGGTCGCTAGTCACGGTGGTCTTTAGTTACAGGTTTTACTGTAGTACCAGGCTGGTCGCTAGTCACGGTGGTCTTTAGTTACAGGTTTTACTGTAGTACCAGGTTGGTCGCTACTCACGGTGGTCTTTAGTTACAGGTTTTACTGTAGTACCAGGCTGTTCGCTAGTCACGGTGGTCTTTAGTTACAGGTTTTACTGTAGTACCAGGCTGGTCGCTAGTCACGGATGTCTTTAGTTACAGGTTTTACTGTAGTACCAGGCTGTTCGCTAGTCACGGTGGTCTTTAGTTACAGGTTTTACTGTAGTACCAGGCTGTTCGCTACTCACGGTGGTCTTTAGTTACAGGTTTTACTGTAGTACCAGGCTGTTCGCTAGTCACGGTGGTCTTTAGTTACAGGTTTTACTGTAGTACCAGGCTGTTCGCTACTCACGGTGGTCTTTAGTTACAGGTTTTACTGTAGTTACCTGCATGAGCAGGGACCACACAGCTAAAACAAATGGGCATGCCACGGCTAAAAAAAAAGTTCATTTCAAGATCGAAGTGATTGCGCCGATGGTAACCAAACGACCTGCAACGATCGTGTGTTTTTACTTCGCTGGTGGTGAAGTAGAGATCATTCAGAGCTAGCAGACGACAAGCATAGCAGCTCTTGTCCTGTGGAGAAATTCAAACCATTTGAGATGAGGCACGACCAACATACATGTACAACCTTCATAGAAATATTTCGGAACGATATTTTTGCGTCCATTGACATCAGCGACGAAGAGGCCTTCATCTCTGCGTGAAAACTCTCAGTCCAACCGTCCTGGAACATTACTCTAGACTTCAGACTATCATCCTGTGTAATAATCTTTGTATGGTTTAGCTTATGGAGTTGTCAGTAACAAGTGACAAGTCACTAGTCAAACTGCGACAATTTCGATGACGCAGAGGAAGTATCAGTAAGCTAAAGAGCAATCGATAGGTGAAAATACACGATCTTTTCAGCCCTAGTGATAATGATAACGATGTGCATACTTACAAGAAAGACATGGTCATCGATACGAATGGCAGTCTGGTCAGACTGTTGTTGTTGAGTTTTCTGCAATTGTGAAATACAACAGCAGCATGAGCCAGACTATGATTGGCAATGCACATGCAAATACTGTAAACGATGATTTTCCCGTTGACAAAAAATGGAATGAGAATCTAGAAAAGAACAGTTTTAGATCCCTCACTATCCACATGTTCAAAGCTCCTCCGCTTGCACAGTAAAACCTGATTTAAGCGGCCACCCCACGGTGCAAGAAAAAGCAGTCGTTAAAGCCAGCTGGTCTTTAGAACTAGGTCCCGGAACAGGTTCAGTGTAGAGCTGTCCGCGCATGGAAAAATGGTCATTAAGGTGGTGGCTAGAAGAAGAGATCGCTTACACTTGGTTTACTGTACTGCCATTGCTATCACATCAGGTGGACTACAGGCAAAAGAAATTGTGTGCATATCCCTTTGGGTACGAAGGACAAGTACATCCGTTTTCTAAGGTATAGCTGGATTCCTCAAGACGGGTACAGTCGAATGTCACTTATCCGACCACTTCGGGAATCAGGCATGTTGGATAACTGGATATGTTGGATAACTGATATCATTTTTATGTGCATAATATGGCTGGATTTCACTGATTTATGTACACAATACCCAAATATATTCATGCATATTCATGAATTGCTCCATGTACACATACATGTTAGCATACTTGACCACATCTACTTCAAGTAAATGCATATTACACCGATACAAAAACAAATTTTTTTTTCTTCGAATTTTACTGTTGAGAGTGATAAAATTACCACTCCCGGGCTTGTCAGATAACCGACGTGCTCGGATAACTGGCGACCGGATAAGTGACATTCGACTGTATATCCATTTTCAAATTTTCAGTTGGTGCTGCGCATATAGATCACTGTACAAATTGTCATAACTCCATTGTTCTTTCTCCAATTGATGTAGAGACGAAGGAGATAAGCGAGGCAGATAGATAGGAGATGAGTGAGGCAGATAGAAAGGAGATGAGTGGGACAGATAGATAGGAGACAAGACAAGAGGCGATCAATGTTGCAATCACAGGTGGAATCCTGATAATTCGAATATGGCATAATTCGAAAATACCACTTTAGAACTAGAAGTTTCTTCCAGGACTGTTTCCAATCAATACAATTTCAACACACCGTACTTCCCCACATATAAGCGCATGCGTTTTTAGCAAAAAATTGCTGCAAAAAAGATCTTTGGCTGTGTAAACATGTTCGGGTAGAAGCCCATGCGCTTATATGCGCAATACAGGTTTGTCTGTGTCCTAAACAATGGTGTCATCACACTACTTAGTGGTATATTTCGCTCCCGCCTTTTCCGTACCACTTTCTGATAATTCGAACCTCAAACTGGGTATGTCCTGTTAATTAGAAGTCCCACTGAGCCCACTTACAGTGAAGATGTGTGGGATTTATGCAGATAATTCAAAGCATAATTCAAAGTTCACTGTACATTATGCCAGCCAGTTCTGCTTGCGCGAGCAGGCATTTCAGTGTCTGCGGAATCTGTGTGTAAAGCGCAAGCATTTTGACTTGCATACCGTAAAAGTCCGTAAATAAGTACCTGCCCGAAATAAATACCCCTTTCATTTAGTGTTGAAACGAGCGTATCTATAACAAACGAGCGATCAGTTCCACTAACGAGCAAGCTATCGAGCGAGCTAACGAGTTTCATTGATGTGGCAAATATGATTATTTTTTTGAATATTTTTTTCTAAGTTCGATTTTTTTCAGCTGGTTCAAATTATCACCGCCGGCATTTGGGGTTGCTGCTGCTTCACTTCGGACTGCTGTTTGGTGTCGAGATGTCTTTTCAGCGCCGTCGTCGATTAGCCTTTGTAAGAATAGACCGTTTTGCAAAGATTGCAAGTAGCCCTGGTCTTCGCTGCATCGCGGGAGAAAACTTCCAAACGACTGAGCGTAACTTTCACTCGAATGGAGAGGTGACCGAAGCATATCCTGCGACAGGTCAGCAGATGCGGAGCAAGACATCAGTAGAGTCCACCAAAGCTGCAACGACAACTGAAACAACTCAAGTGTCGTGCAGGCATACAGTCACCTGTAACTGCGAGTGATTTTCACTTTGCGAGGGACTGGACTCTCGATCGACCAGGGAATCGTAAAATATTTTACGACTCCCCGGTCGACATGTACTGCCATGTGTACGGAGTACGGTGTACGGTGCTCGTTAGTGCAAACGAGCTGGCCGCACAAACGAGCCGAGTTTCTGGCGAGCGAGCTAACGAGTATCCGGTGAGATCGTTTCAACACTACTTTCATTATTTTGACTTTGTCTATTGAAGTCAAGTCAAGCCCGATAACCATACTGCCCGAAATAAGTACCGATATGGTGCGTACATGCAGCATGTAGCATGACTGTACATCTACATGAAGAATGACTTCTCCACTACACACAAGTCAGGTCCGAACGTTAGTTCGTGCCCGAAAGTCAGTACCTGCCCGAAAGTTAGTACGGGTGTGGCCACTAAATTCAAAAGTAAATACGTACTTATTTACGGACTTTTACGGTAATGTGTTGTAGGCACATGTTTGGATACTGTAAAACGGGTGACGTTTGCGACAATAAATGTTTGTGTTTTACAAATTGAGACTGGTTTGCGCTGTTTAATGTTTGCGAGTCATTCTACAGTCGTTCTACACAGTCGAGTCAGTCCTTGCACTGAACTTTACATGGCGCGAGTTTGCGTTGTTCACCGTTTGCGATTCGGGGCCTCCCGCAAAATTCGCAAACATTTTTACGTCGGAATAGTTACCCATTTCACAGTAATCAGACTGTCCGGATATAAATTAGAAGTTTTTCTCTGGCATTTTGAGATTCGAATTATCTGGATTCCGCCTGTATGTATCAGAATTCTACCCCCCCCCCCCCACACTGTTGACTTACAATGTTTGAAGTGCTCTCATACCCACGAATGTTGGCATAGGGATGGTTACGATAACATTGTGAGATATATCTCTGGAGGATATGAACACACATATATAACATATATAACTAAATAAGGTAAAGAATATAATTATTGCAATTGCAGTTGCATACAGTTATCAGGATTATTTGGGGCTCCAAAGGGTTAAAAGCGACAAGAGTTGTTCGCATCATGCTGAATCCGTGAAGTGTTCCCTACACAACTTTTTTTTATCTATTTTTTACAAGATAGCCACAAACCATCATGGTGCAAACGCCGGCAAAGACGCACAGAGATGCACATAGCGATGGCAGCCGGAGCAGTGGAGGCGGGGCAAGAGCAGCTAAACCGACTAGGCGTCTCGACATCATCACTGCTCATGCACAGCCAAACAGAAAGATACGATAATAGAAAAAAATGAGCTGGAGCACTACAGAACAAAATTTGGGAAATAAAGGTGGCAGCACAGTCATGCGATGTGTAGAATGGGAAGGAAAGTTGAGGTGAAGGTACACAAACTGGGATGGACGGTGAGTGTAGCGTGATGCGTACAGACAGCTTCCCTCTGTACACATTATACATACCAGGTTATGGCAGGCACTCGTCAGTTCGAGAGCTCCGTCTCAGTGTTCACACACGTACATGCGTGAACACCTTGCGACATATCATGTAGAATATGTGTGTGCGTGCATGTATGTGTGGCTGTATGTGTGCACTTGTGTATGTGTGCATGTCAGTACATGTGTGTGTGTATGTGCATTTGAGACGTCAGCACTTACATGGTCTTCAAGTATATGCTGTTTGTGAAGGCTAATGGTGATATGATTGCAATCTTGTTGTTCCGAAGGTATCTGCATTAGTCCACAAAGCCACACAATGCAGTTGAGACATGGTCTGGGTGCAAGATAACTCAAGCTTCTTGCAACAGAGTATGCATTCCTCCACGACCAGGGTCTGAACTCCCCAGATCCGGACGTCCCTAATCCGGGCACTTCCGTCTACCGGACACATTTATGACCCTCTAGAGTCATAAAAAATGGCTTTGAACGGAAAACGGCCCCAAACCAGTCATATGATTCTTTTTAACTATCACGGTTCGCGTGAGACTCGGCTGGAAGCCGTGTTTTCCGCATTCGTAGGAACACTATCACCCTCTAGGATCCAGGCGCAGATGCAGTGCCTAAACTGGGGGGGGGGGGGAGGTGGGGGGGGGGGAGTAGATCAGACCCACCACAAAGAGGTCAAAGACCGAGATCCCATTAGCTGTATCCATGTTTCTCTCGTGCCAGGCCACGAGTTCCCAATTAACTGCGGGTCGCAGTACGGCTGGAAACAATCCTTCCGCTTCCAAGCAGGACTTGAACATGGTACCCTCTGTTTCTCAATCATGGTCTTAGACCATCCCACTATGCCTGCCTGCCTGCCTAACCAGTCATATTGATCGGCATAAAATTATTACTTGCATGCAGTAAGAGAGCATCTCATAAGCTCACATTTATTTCTTCACGTAAGTTGTGTAACGTATTTCAAATAGACTCTACCCCCTACCCTACCCCCCCCCCCCTACCCCCCTACCCCCCCCCCCCTCCCTCCCTACCGGTTCTGGAGAGTTTCCCTGTACAATCCCCTTTGGAGGTCATGTGACAGCAGGGGCGTTACAGGTCGGTTGGGAGTGGTAGGACGGAAGGGCATCTGCGGATGTAACGACAATTCGTGAATAACGACAGAATTTCCATGCCCAGAGCAAAGTCCCATCCAACTGTAATACATATATTCAGTCTTTCTGGTACATAGCCAGCAATCGCATGTCATCACGTACATTGAAAATCAACATAATTTTGCGAATCGACCTTTTTTTTCAGGATCACTTTTCAACGAGGACGAAGCAAAGTCGGCCGAACGAAGCTTAGAGGAAGAAAATCACCCTCTCCACTTCACCATCACGATACTGACATAGATACGAGATGAAACAACTAAAAAATCCACAAGAAAACTCTACGGCCATCATCGCGCTGACTTTGGTCTGACTTTGGTCTGAGAATTCCTATCATGATCAAAAATGTACGAGGAGCACTCAAAAATAAGCCACAGACGTACCTTAATCGCTCTCTACTCCTTTTTCAAGGCACAAAAGTCGACTCTCCACTTTCAAACCAGGAACCAGACATACCAGTGGTCCTTTTCAGCTGCTCCACGAGCGCAGGAAATGTTCACCAAGGGGCGCAGAGCAGCATCCATTCCAGAAAAAGAGCTAAAATACGAGTGAGACCGCATGACTGAGTACATGAGTACATGTATGAGTACATGCAGAAAATAGTCAATTTAGGCGTTTCTGCTCCAAACAGCAACTAGCTTCGACTAGAAACAAAGATTACACCAAAGGATCAAACAACAACCATTTTCTGCAGTTTTTTTGCAGATGGCTTCCTTGTGCTTGGCCCAGCACGCCAAAAATCACACCTCGGAGGAGTACAAAAATTACAACTCTCAGATGTCCTCGATTGCTGGCCATGTAAGTAACAACACTTCGCGAATATGGACACTTTTCTGATGTATTGATGAGTGTGGTTATATGCAAAGTTCACTGCACTGTGCAAAGACAAACACTTAGGGCACATTTCACGGGTACTTCGAAGTACTAGATGCTTGTAATTCAGTTCGAAGAGTATGCACGACAAATGGTGTAGGAAAATATTTTTTTGTCCTCGAAAATTGATGATGGTGAAGAGTATGATCTTTGCTCTTTTTTTACCGCAAACAATGGGACGAGCTGACTCGACTTGTGTATTCCGTATCTATTCGTGCAGTATGAACCAATGGAAATAATATTCAGTTTAACCGCGGAAGAAGGAAAAATAGTGAAGAACACAATAATTATGATTCTACACAAGAGAGATTGGAAGCTGTGTCGCAACTCTGAGTTTCACGTATTACTACGATCATCAGGCAATCATGATTCTAACAAGTTTTTTTTGCAGTTTAATTCAATTTTTTATTGTTGATTATAGGAATAACCCCAAGGCAATTGTGACTACATCAAGGGGTGGCTTCAGACCAAGCATTTATTGTATATCCGAGGTTGGTATTCGCCTTGTTGATTGTATCTATGCTTAGGGTCCGGTGCAACTTACAGGCTCTCCAGGAATGTCATGCTACTGAAGGAATTGCTAGAGATCTCAGTCAGCTCATTGTGATCAACCCAACTGCGGAGAGGGAGGGAGAGAGAGAGAGAGAGAGAGAGAGAGAGAGAGAGAGAGAGAGAGAGAGAGAAAGAAAGAAAGAGAGAGAGAGAGAGAGAGAGAGAGAGAGAGGGATAGATAGAGAAAGACAATCCATATTCATGAAAATTGCAAGTCGTAAGACCGAAACTGGGTGTCATATTGCTAGTCAAAATATTCTTGCGGATGAACAACAGAGAGAAAGAGAGAGACAGTAATCGCATAATTCGATTCTTGTTTTTGTATTATGCTGGCCTACTCTCGGTGTCCTGTGTTTTGCTTCCCAGCAGCAGTGAGACCCGTCGGGTAATTGCCCAATACGGTTTGTTTAGATTAATTTTAATTCACCATAGCTGCAGGCAATGTCTTCCTTCTCACTGGGCGAATAGGAACAGTTCTCGAAAAAATAACCCTATACTGATATGGGATAGAGGGAAATGAAATCAATTTTCCTCTTTAAACTCGGATGGTGAGCCAGTATTATAAGTAAAGGAAAGGACCAATAAGTTACTAGCTATGACTAACAGTCCACCGTGCATCGTAGATGTGCTGGGGCTAGGTGTCAGGCCATCGAATGTCTCAATATCCTTGCCAGTTTTGTGCCTTCTTGCCGCACTATCTGACTGCAGAATATCTCGTTGCGTTATAGACTGTTAGTCAGAAGTAGTAGCATATTGGTCCCTTTCTCTTTAAATTTCCTCTTCATTCAGGTCATATTCATGTCATCATGAACAATGATGTCATCATGAACAATGATGTCATCATGAACAATGATGTCATCATGAAAAATGATGTCATCATGAACAATGATGTCATCATGAACAATGAAGAAGGATGTATACAACGAAGGAAAAATTGGAGAGATCGTATCCAACTTTTCGAAAGAGGAGTCACAACACCGACGTAATCCACACAGTCAAGAAAAAGCCAATCTAGAAATCTAATGTTTTCTTTCCTTTTTCATCACGGGTAAGTACCGGGAATAACGGAGAAATGTGAAATACAGCAACGTAGAGCGCTAAAGCAAAATCATAGATCGAAACCCCACATTATACGTATGAATTGGCCGGTGTTTCATCTGAGCCTTGAGATTTTGTAATAAATATAATAAAAAGGAGAAAGACAAAATGTTACGAGTTATGACTAACTGTCCACCAACATCACCAGATCGTATACAGTCAGCGAGTGCGACAAAATGGCACAAAATTGACAAAGGAGTACTGAGACATTCGGCGACCTGACACCTAGCTCCAACACTTCTCCAAGGCGCAAACCAACAACCTTCCAACTTGGAAGGCTCAGGTTCGGAAAGGTCCAAGAGGGATCTGGTTACGTTGGTGGACAGTTAGTCATAACTCGTAACATTTTGTCCTTCTCCTTTTTTTTACCAAAATTATATGGGCTCGCTATCATAATTATAATAAATTAATTCGAGAGAGCTTGGAAGCTCAGGGCCCTACGCTATGCTTTTTTCCTAGCTCATCATGCATGTTATTATAACTGATGGAACTTTCTCTTTGGCCCCAACATCGTTGCGGTCTTTTAGTGTTTTACGTCGACCATGACGGCTACAATATCCAACCATACCACAACGAACTGATCGGCTACATCATTGTATTTCAAAAAGTTTCCATCTGTTTGAATAACATGCATGATGAGCTAGGCAACAAAGCACAACGTAGGACCCTGAGCGAAAGAAACAAGCAGCTGCTCCGATAGCACTGCGCAATCAAAATAATTCTGAATTCAGGTTGTTCAACCTGCGCAAAGCCCAGATTCGAATGCTGAATGACCATGCATTCTTTCAGAAGTCTGCAGTCCGACGTGAGTCTGGTGGCTAAGGAAAGTTGTTCTAAGCGTTTTCATATCCATCGAAATCCGTTACGAATTTTTGTTAACGGAGGAAGTTTTTGTGGACCCTGGCTAGTGCCAGACGTTACTGCATTATCACCCCGCATGCATTCCCCCGATACACTTCGCATACATATATGCCAGGCCTGTACAGTCTCTCATTTCTTGGTGCTGACCGCTTTAATGCTATACATAATGCTACTATACATACTCATTCTGTTGATGGTACGGTACGGGACCATGGCCAGCAATCAAGGACATCTGAGAGTTGTAATTTTTGTACTCCTCCGAGGTGTGATTTTTGGCGTGCTGGGCCAAGCACAAGGAAGCCATCTGCAAAAAAACTGCAGAAAATGGTTGTTGTTTGATCCTTTGGTGTAATCTTTGTTTCTAGTCGAAGCTAGTTGCTGTTTGGAGCAGAAACGCTGAAATTGACTATTTTCTGCATGTACTCATACATGTACTCATGTACTCAGGCATGCAGTCTCACTCGTATTTTAGCTATTTTTCTGGAATGGATGCTGCTCTGCGCTCCTTGGTGAACATTTCCTGCGCTCATGGAGCAGCTGAAAAGGACCACTGGTATGTCTGGTTCCTGGTTTGAAAGTGGAGAGTCGACTTTTGTGCCTTGAAAAAGGAGTAGAGAGCGATAAAGGTACGTCTGTGGCTGATTTTTGAGTGCTCCTCGTACATTTTTGATTGTGATAGAAATTCTCAGACCAAAGTCAGCGCGATGATGGTTGTACAGTTTTCTTGTGAATTTTTTAGTTGTTTCATCTCGTATCTATGTCAGTATCGTGATGGTGAAGTGGAGAGGGTGATTTTCTTCCTCTAGGCTTCGTTCGGCCGACTTTGCTTCGTCCTCGTTGAAAAGTGATCCTGAAAAAAAGGTCGATTCGCAAAATTATGTTGATGTTCAATGTACGAGATGACATGCGATTGCTGGCTATGAGATACGGGATAGCGCCAGGCGTGACACAAACAAGCAAACAAACACGAAATTAAAGCTGTGTGGACCCTGGCTAGCGCCAGACGTTACTGAAGTACTGTAAAAGCCATTATTCTAACGAGGCGCATATAATGATTTCCCCAAATTGACTAGTTTACGTGTACCAAAGGTAACGATTCTCACTCATTCTCAACGCTCAATAGGACAGTGTATGTGTGGATTTCTGTATAACAATTTCTATGTTAACGACAGATTTCTCCTCGTTAACTCGTTAGAGTTAGCACTTCGTTATATAGATGGCTTTACAGTAACGTCTTCCGCATAGCTACGGGTGATAAATATAAATACATTTTTACTCGGATACTCAGCCAGTAATAAAATGCATGTAAAAGAAAGAGAAGAAAACACATGAGAACGAGTTACGCAGCAACTATCCACGACTGGTTAGCGCGCTGGAAATGTGTTATAGCTACAGTAAGTATCGTTTATAAAGTGACCGGATATAATGATATACCGGTTATAGTGATAGAACACGTCAAAATCAAAATCAAATCTGAAAAAATACAGCTAAAATATCACTATATACACTATTATCGGCTATACCGATATATCGCTTATTGTGATGGCCTTCAGGAAGCAAACCATATCAAATGTACAGGAAAATATCGCATATAATGATCAAGAGTGATCTTTCTGCATGCTCTTGTCCGTTTCTGGCTGTGTTGCCTCTCACGATGATGTTGCCAACTCACGTACACAGCCACTCATGTCTATTTCTGGCTCTACGCAACTCGTTGGACACCGAGTAGATCTACGATCTACGTGAGCACGGATCCAGCTCAGGCTTTTTTTGGAGAACACGCTGAAGAAGCAGCCATGCCACATGATGTATCGAAGTTCTAGTACATGTACAGTCTGTACTCGTACTGCACTGCCATGCACAGCTCTGTGTCATGCACCGGTACACAGTCCGCGGAGCATGCATGCACTTTCAGCATGCTTTTTCCAGCGTGTACGCATCATTTCATGTGCAGTCATGTGCCATGTGCCGGTCAAACATGCAAATCGGCTATAGTGATGCACCGGATATAGTGATACATTTTCGAAAATCAAAGGGGCACGTTATATCCGATATTTACTGTACATATACATGTAGGTATTGGGTTGCTGAATGTCTCAGTAGCCTGGCAGTTTTGTGAGCTATTATCGCACTTTCTTACTGTTTCTCATCTTGTTACAGTCGTGGATAGTTGCTGCATAACTCGTTCGCATATGTTTTTTAAATTTATTTTTACATAAAATATTCAGCAGAATATGATAGATGACTTACAATTCCAATATATTTGTTTTTCCCACTATGAATGGATGAGCACCGCCACCGCTTATCTTGTTGTGGGAAATATCCCTGGAAACAGGAATAGAACCATGGAAGATGCTTGCATGATGATGTCATGAACATGATGTCATTGTGATGTGATCACAGATCTTGTGCACTGATGATGCCAGCCGGCCAGTGACCAGGGAGCAAAGCTATTGACGGCACTGAGTGAGCAACTAGTGAGTGCATTCGGTGATGCCCGCGAATCGATTCATGAATCCATTTGTGAATCGATTCGCGCTATTCACACATCACCCCATGTGAATAGGATGAATGGATTCCGAATCGATTCCAGGGCTCATGACACAAAATCGAGCAGCAAGATTCCATTCATGAATTGATCCAAGGGCGTAATCGAAAGCACTCACTGCATCCGCCTTATGTCGCAGAGCAGTGACGTCACCATGACATCATCGGCAGGTTGGTAAAAATTAATTCTACAGGTCCTCCCTCGTTAGTAGATAATCTCTGGGCCATCAAAAAAGTAATCTTATAAAGAGACTTATCTTGTAGCAGGACTTGCAGCTAAAGGTGAAATAGGCACTACTTCGTACTTACTGGGGCTACCCTCGGTACAACATAAATTGTCGATGCTTCAACTCGTTATAAGATAATTGAAAATCTCCAACATAACTCTTCCTTGGATGCAAAGGATAGTCCATATTCACGAATACATAATCATACGTTTCCTCGTTCTGCTTTATCCTACATGTTTTGGCCTTGGTCCTGCATGGTCAATATCATCGATCTTATACTGAGGGTTTGGCACTCAAGGGACCTGGGCAAAGGGTCGTTATAACGGATTTTATGTACTAACGAATTATGTTGTAACCGGACCTGTAAACAGTTGTATAGACCATGTTTCGCCAGGGGATTTCAGATTTCTATTTACTAACGGGTAGGGGTGAAAGTTGGCACTGAGATCCCGAGTTCGAGTACTCTGATTTTCTCCAATCGAATATTCGAGTATTCGAGTATTCTTCATCTCCTAAAAATTGCACACCAAGGGCCTTAAAATCACATGATCCAACCCTGATTGAACCGAGTGGCAGTCATTTTTCTCGGGTATAGTGGTTGGTGGGTCATTTGGGCTCTCTCTACTCGTGAACAAATGTTCACCACATCGTCTGCACATCAATATCTGCCGACTGCTGCTCTGAAACCGCAGATTTCTGTGGTAAACGCATGTACCATGTATGAACGAGTACTCTGATTTATTCTGAGTACGATTATTTTTGAAAAAACCGAGCGAGTACTCGAGTATTCGGTATAATTGTTTCACCCCTACTTACGGGGTTTATGTACTAACCGGACTCGTTATAATGAGGGAGGACCTGTATCTAGAGATAATATTCACTAGTTTGAGGGAAAGAGACAAACGGGAAAAGTCTGAAGAAAAAATTGACTGTCACCACCAGGACTCGAACCAGGGACCCTCGCTTGTAGCTAGCGATGCTCTAACCGCTGAGCTATGGTGTAGTCTAGAGATCTAGAGATAAACAAGGATTTTGGAGACAGCAGTTTTAATGTAGCTACAAGGAGGTGTAATTGTACTGTAAGCATTTCCTATAATGTCAACATGAACAGTAGTGTGTAACATGTTGTACGATGATCGCAAGGCACACAAGGAAAGGGAATGAGAGGATTTGTTCAGAACATTAATGTGGAGATACCGTTCGTTACTTACATGGTCATGTTATAGTAAAAGAACTGAAGGGCGGTCAGCGGAATAGCTGTCAGCAGGTTGTGGTCCAGGAAGCTGCATACATAGGCAAACATTCACATAATTCAGGGTGGCAGTGGGTGCATTCGATTACTGCCATGAATCGATTTATGAATGGAATCTCTTCGTTTGATTTCATGCCATGAGGCCTGGAATCGGTCCAGAATCCATTCACCCTATACTCATTGGGTGGCGTGAATAGCCAGGGGCGATTCACGAATGGATTCATGAATCGATTCGCGGGCATAATCGAACGCACTCCGTGTGATGTGAATGTCACTGGGCCTCAATGCCAAGCCGGCCACGTCACAATGTTTGAATGAGGCAAGAAGGTGGGCAGATGCAAGTGAGAGCTACATTTACAAGCCGTTATGGTGTATAGGAAGGTAATAGCATTGGGCAAAGTTTCTCTCACATTTACCTCCTCCTCCCCCCCCCCCCCGAAACACACACACACATACACACACACACACATATACACGCACAGCACAATCTCTAGTTACATACGGGTGGCCCGGCGGAATCAGTCCGGCTGCAAAGGTCATGGCTGGACCAAACTTGTTCACCACCAATGCAAGTTTACTGGGGGGGGGGGGGGGAGGTTATCTATTGCCACCATACTTATCATACGCAAAGCATGACATGCTAGGCAGGGTATGGGCGGAACAACCAAAGACTCCATCCGCCGGTTCTGATACATGCATTGTGTATGCTGTGTCTGTGACTGCTGACGCTGCCTGAACATTCGGCTATGAAGGTCTGGGTTTTGTTTTGTTTCTGCTCTCGGCGATTTTAGACAAAAGCTGCCCAATGATGTGAAATACAATGTAGAGTCCATCCGTAAAAATTGAGCCATGACTCTGGCGAGCTCCCGTTTTCGGCAATTTTGTCGTGTGAATACATGGTGCAGTGTCGCGAAAATTTAATCTTGAAAAGGGGTCGAGAAAGGTTACCCAAACTGGGGTAGAGTGAGACGGCCCGGCTTTTCCTAATTCAGTGCTTTTGGAGCAAAACCTGGCCGAAATCCTATTTTTTTACTGTTTGCTTTTTGGAGGAATCGACTTCAGAAACATTATTAGAAGAGCATCCCATGGGGGCTTGCCAAAAACAAAACAAAAAGAACTTAAAGTTTAACCCATTTAAGTGGTCAAAGGCTAGAAGTACTACGGTCAATTCATAAAAAGACGAGTACTGCCGCTGGCGAGCTGCTGTGTTTGGCAATTTTTCGTGGTTTTATCATACACAGTGCAGTGCTGCGAAATTTGAGGTTAGAAAAAGGTACCTCAACTGGGGTTCGAACCGGACAATGCAGTGATGCAAGTGGAGTGAAACGGATTGGATTTTCATGGCCTTTTCCAATTCAGTGCTTACAAGACAAAACCTGGCCGAAATATTATTCTTGTTAGGGCCTGCTTTTCGCAGAAATGGATTTCGGAAACATAATTGGAAGAGAAAGTAATTCCATGCGGGATTGCGGAAAAAAATTGTGAAAACTCAAAATTTGACCCATCTATGGCCAAAAGCGAGGATATCATCTTTTTTTTCCGAATGGACTATAGTACATCTTTTCAAGAATGGACTGTAGAGGGCGTGATTGTGCATGGACACAATGAGAGCAGCCCAGATCTGCGTGCGGGGCACCAGTAAGGCGGTTTACTAGTACAATGTAAGTCAAATAACCGACGTTGAAGTTACACCCAAACATACGTTTCTATACAGTATGTCCTTTACTAGTTACTTACAATTCCTTGACGCCTCTTATCTTTTGAAAGGGGTAGGCTGCCAGAGGAGCACCTATCTTGTTGTGTGCGAGAGATCTGGACAGAAATCAGAGAAACAGCAAGTGGTGATCATATAGACACATTCCAGGGATGCAAGGCAGGAAGGGTGGTGATCATCCAGACACATTCCAGGGATGCAAGGCAGGAAGGGTGGCGATCATCCAGACACATTCCAGGGATGCAAGGCAGGAAGGGTGGTGATCATCCAGACACACTCCAGGGATGCAAGGCAGGTAAGGCATACAGGCCAGGCAGGATACTGCATAAAATGTAATGTTTCGATGTAGTAAAAATGTCGGTGTCAGGGATTCCAGGTGTATTGTATACTTAGGTGAGCAGCAATCCCTTCAAATACACACTGCGCATGCTCTTGTGCATTTCAGGTGTAATCTAAATTTAGGTGCCTGGTCTCTCCACCCAAATTACCGAAATAGAGTTAGAACGAAAACAATGTGTTATACAGTGTGCTCAATAGCCTTCACGCAAGCACGCTGTGGCCACTGCAGGCCCAAGCGCAAGCCGACCGGCCTGTGACTCCACTGACAGGTCACGTCCCAGCAGTCGCTGCAGACACCGCAGTCGCTGCAGTCACCCAGAATAAATCTGCGACAGTGGTGGTGACTTTTGGGATGGTTTTATACGAAAGGTGTTCGCTCCCCACACCGGAGCTCACGCTTTTCCACCCCCTCGACCCGAATTTTACGGCAAGAGGAATGATGATATCACGTGCTTCGTGATGTAGAATAATGCTTCCTGCCGCACGACATACTGCACACGATCGCGATCGTTCCTAAGGCGCTATTCGGAATGTTCCTCTTGCCGCAAAATTCAAAAACTACACACAAAACATCAGTCACTTTTGCATCAACTGTTGCACCGAAAATGTTCGTGGCGCAAGGAGAAGCTTGTCATTTGGAGTGACAAGTGATCACCGCTGCTGCTTTCCCTGTCAGAGTTAACAATACTTAAGAGAGCATGTCTGAGAATACCAAAGTATGTGTGCAAGTGGATCTCTCCGATTTCGCTCAAAATTTGCAGGTAGGTTCCCTTTGGGGTGTGGATCGATTATGCATAGCCCTTGAAAAAGTTTCTGAAGGGAACCTTGAAATTTGCATACCCCTCAAAAATGGCCGAAATATCACATTATTTATGGGTCTAGAAACGAGTCACACCACAGCGTATACGAACAAGCTATGAACAAAACTCCATCAAGCCAACATTGCCTCACCTTAGAAGAGTTCCTGGAGCAGTACCGCTTAGCCACGCCAGCATCCCAGAAGACGAGGTCCATCAACCCCTGACGCCACAAATGATCGTCTTGAAAATAGCCAATTTACAAGTGCTGGCAAAACAGCCAGCTACGTCCTCAATTGGCCAGAACTATACACCGGCAGATAGTAGAACACCTCTTCTAGCGCTGAGGACATGTCCCCCATCTTCCTTTTGGGGTTTTCTTGAAATAAACTTTTTTGAATTTTTCCACTCAACCATGCTGAAATACGGCCAAAGTCATACCTGCGCAGGAAAGCTCGCTACTCCGCGACGTCTCCTCAGCAATTTCTACTCCAACACTACTGCCAAGGCCGCAGAAGAAAGTGTAGTGTTGACTCTGACAAGGAAAAGCAGCGGTGATCACTTGTCACTCCAAACGACAAGCTTCTCCTTGCGCCACCAATAATTTTTTTGCGACTGTTGCTGCAAAAGTGACTGAAGGCCTGAGCGCAGTTTTTGAATTTTATTGCAAGATGCACAGTGAGATCGCGTGCTCTGTGACGTAGGATGACGCTTCCTGCATCACGTTACGCGGCCATCGATCGCGAATGTGCCTGGAACGCTACTCGGAACAGACCATGATGGCAGAGGTAAGATGAGTTCATTTCCTGCTTGAACTGCTGAGAACCCCCACAAACTGTCCTAGGAGTGTTGCAATGGCAGCAAGCCGTTGAAATATGCCCCGTACAGCATGGAGAGTTATTCGTCTTTCACACTTACCTCCTGCAATCCCGAACATAGTCCAACAGTAAAAGTCCCTTGTTTTCATGTCGATGCTCGACAAAAGCGACTAGCTCGGTCCCTTTGTGTTGACTGGCATGCGAGCAGCACTGGCTGCACGCACTTGTCGCGTGAACTGCATGAGAGATTTCTTACGTCATAAAGAATGTGATATCATCATTTCACTGGTCTTCGACCTACATGGTCAGGGAAAGTCCCGGTTCGTAGGCCTACAACACGGTCAGCGTGTTCTTGAGCGCCGTAACAACACAAGTGTGATCACTTCCAGACCAACGGGCGTTCAAGGCGAGTAACAAGCGCACTTGACAAAGGTGACTCTGAAATCTCGTGAGCCGTGGGCCACGCGACTTGGCATTCTTGCGTCGCAAGGCACGTGATTTCACCGTGCATCTTGCAATAAAATTCAAAAACTGCGCTCAGGCCTTCAGTCACTTTTGCAGCAACAGTCGCTCAAAAAATTATTGGTGGCGCAAGGAGAAGCTTGTCGTTTGGAGTGACAAGTGATCACCGCTGCTTTTCCTTGTCAGAGTCAACACTACACTTTCTTCTGCGGCCTTGGGAGTAGTGTTGGAGTAGAAATTGCTGAGGAGACGTCGCGGAGTGGCGAGCTTTCCTGCGCAGGTATGACTTTGGCCGTATTTCAGCATGGTCGAGTGGAAAGATTCAAAAAAGTTTATTTCAAGAAAACCCCAAAAGGAAGATGGGGGACATGTCCTCAGCGCTAGAAGAGGTGTTCTACTATCTGCCGGTGTATAGTTCTGGCCAATTGAGGACGTAGCTGGCTGTTTTGCCAGCGCTTGTAAATTGGCTATTTTCAAGACGATCATTTGTGGCGTCAGGGGGTGATGGACCTCGTCTTCTGGGATGCTGGCGTGGCTGAGCGGTACTGCTCCAGGAACTCTTCTAAGGTGAGGCAATGTTGGCTTGATGGAGTTTTGTTCATAGCTTGTTCGTATACGCTGTGGCGTGACTCGTTTCTAGACCCATAAATAATGTGATATTTCGGCCATTTTTGAGGGGTATGCAAATTTCAAGGTTCCCTTCAGAAACTTTTTCAAGGGCTTTGCATAATTGATCCACACCCCAAAGGGAACCTACCTGCAAATTTTGAGCGAAATCGGAGAGATCCACTTGCACACATACTTTGGTATTCTCAGACATGCTCTCTTAACACTTCTATGGTGAGGTAATGTTGGCTGATTGGCGAGTACTTACAATATTTGGATATGCCAAGAAAATGCAGCATTTAAGCTGTTCAGATTTACGTTGGCCAAATCTGTGAACAGGTTGTGATCAAGGTACCTGCAGAAGACAACAGACATGCATGGTGTGAGAAACCGGGTGAGAAAATTGGTTTTCCATAATCAAAATTTCGTACTTACATGTCAGGTAAGTGCCACTGGGTCGGGTTGACCTTAAGGCAAATCAGGGTCAAATTTTCTCAGAGTGCCTTGTTTCTGCATGACAGCCCAGGCAAGCAAGCAGGCTGCTATTACATGATGGACTGTATTTTATGGTATACCGTGGTGTGTTTTTATTAAAGGGAAAGTCCCATGAAACATTTAAAATTCAGGGTCCGTAGGGTTTGGAGCGCTGAGTCGTATGGTCGTAGTCCGAGGAGGCTGCGGGGCTATGGCTCGTCAGATACTGTAGCGTCGCGTGTAAAAGCATGACCTGTATAATTATATATTTTTTATTTATTTCACCTTCCCGTGGCCAGAAAATATAGGCCAATATGGAGGGAGGGAGGCGGTAGCCAGCCATGGCAGTAAACAAAAACAGAGCAACAATACATAAATATTACAAATCACTGGAGGCAAAGAGAAACAAATCTCGATGAAGAATTAGCAGTTACTAGAACACGATCTTCATGTTGGCCTTGAAATCATTTAGCGTACAAGACAATTTTACTGATAGAGGCAGGGCCAGCCAGAGAGAATAGGCAGCAAAAAACGGAGATCTGGTATAAGCTGATGTTCGGGCTTTTGGCGAAGTGCAGTGATTGCGCGTAGGACGAGTGGGAATAAACCAGTTATATTTACGCAAGTATGGCGGGCTTTGTCAAGACGATTAGAATGAACAACAATACACAGTTTTCGATCCACTTGACTAGAGATGGGGAAGGTGTTAAACATATCATACAGCTCGGCAGAAGGAAAGTATGATTGGTCCGCGTCAGCGATATTGTCGCTTATTTTTCAGCTTTGTTTATTATGTCGTCCAATGCTCACTCGGCAGCCCATATCATCCCAATTTTGGTTAGCATGTTAGTTTACTAGTACCAGAAAGGTCTAGCTAGATTTCGAGTGGATTTCGAGAGCGATGGGCGGGTGATTTTGATTGATACAGCGCCGCATCAAAATAGATGATCTTGTTACGCTGTGCAGGCAAGAGCAGCGCATGCCACAAGAAAGTAATCGGCTACTCGGAATCAGCTCCATTTTGCTGAACGGTCGAGATCGCTCACCTCAGGGATCGCTCGTCAAGCTGAGATTGCAGCTCCCTTACCCCCAGCTCAACGCCCGGAGTATCCAGCACGACAAGGAGATGTACAAGTACTGTACGCGTCGTCGTTCAAAATAAAATATTGCAACTTGAAGACCGGCGTCTGATTAGAACCACACAGGATGTCGTGCTGCCCAAGCGAAGTCCTATAGAGAAGGCAACCGTCACCATCGACTTCTCTTTAGAAAATAGCCAGGCAGCGGAGAGGAAGAGAGATGAGCTTGCAAAAGCAAGACAGTCGATCCCGAGCAAAAATATTTGTCACCAGGGCCAAGAGCCCTGGTGTGTGTGTGTGTGTGTGTGTGTGTGTGTGTGTGTGTGTGTGTGTGTGGGTGGGTGCGCGCGTGCGTGCATGCGTGTGTGCTCTTCACCTGTACGCCTATGTATTCGGAAACCGTGCTGTACCGCCCACTGTCCCATTTGTGAACGCTTCAGCTTCGTCTGCAAATGTCCAGGAATTGTAGATGTCCACACCAGGTCGGCCTATCCAAAGGAGGATATATGAGCATTGCTCTTTCGCCGCCTTTGCTGAGTACGGACCTCCGAAAATCAACTAATAAGGAGCAAGTAATGCACAACCAGTAGGTAAGTCCAAAACAAGAGAAGTCCCGAGCCAGTGAAGCACATCAAGGTTCTGGCCTACGGGAAACGGCCTGTGTGACGTACATACAGCATGCAACGCATACAGTCATAAGTGTACAGTAGTGTACGCATAATAGAGTCCAGATATTACGACATTAGGGTAACGCTACGTGTGACCTACAGTTCCACGAAATTAACCATTTTGTTCCAGACGCCATCCGGAATCACCGCCAGTCGGTTGTGTGAGAGTCTCCTGCAGCAGCAAGAAGGGACCAAAGAGGACCAGAGCACATCGTAAAGTGAAGACACAACCACAGATGCTCTTTAACGCTCTAGCCTGTACCAATCTGCTTTCCTTTCTTTCTTTCTATGAGAAATGGAGAGCAGACATGCTCTTTCCCTACCGCAAACTCACAACTCAGTCCACTGTTGACTGTTCTTTCACTCTTCTTTCTTCCATTGCATTTTTTCTAATGGAATGGCCTCTACTTGGCATTAAATTATGATACTTCCTGGTTTCCCAGCGTCATCGAAATTGTCGCAGCTTGACTAATGATATGAAAATGGGGTATTTACTGCAGCAGTCGTACACAAGGTAAGGGGTCGTCCGCAATTATCGAAAGTTTTTTTCCAATCCGTAGTAGCTTCGAAAGTGGGTGGGTGGGTCAAGGCCAGTTACGGATTGAAAAACTTCCGAAATGACACGTGCGCGTGCCACGTGTACGTCTACGTGTAGCCCCTGTTTTCCACGCGCGGCTGTGCACGAACTGTCTACTACAAATATTTTTGTAGTTCTGGCAGTTTCTGCGCCCCCGCGCGCGCTTCCTTGGCTGCTCCGGCCTGGGCCAGTGATCATAAAGTTCGGCGCATTCGACGGCGAGTCGACACTTTCTATTTTTGAGTTTCACTGTCTCCTTCGTCCAGAGTACCGTCTTCCATGCAATCCTTTGAAGTCCTTCCGTCTAGCGCTGGCGCTGACGACTGTTATTGACTATGTCCAGACAGGCGACGTTGTTTGGAAAGGCGGTGAAGAAGCAGCCCTTTTTCAAAACCGCTGGTGACTCTGACATGATGTTACTATGACTCATGGACCAGCACTGATTGAGTTTGTTCCATACATGTATGTGTTGGGTTGTGTGTCCATCAATAATATTTTATTACGGACTGGGGGGGTGGGTGGGTGGGTGAGGAAAAATTTGAAGCTACTACGGATTGGAAAAAACTTTCGATAATTGCGGACGACCCCTAAGGAATTGGACGTGGACAATAGTCTTTAGTCTTGAGTGACCTGACAATTTTTTTCCTGTTGATGGAAGCTGACATATTCGAGCTAGGCCCCATTTCCTCGCTGATGTTGCTGTGATGGTGGTTTCCACTAACAGCGATCAGTCAGGCGTAACCGCCTTCTCTTTTCTCTGGTCCATAGCCATCACGAAAAACACACTCATGGCTCCTATTGCCTGAGCAGGGTAAGGCTGGTGAGTTCGCCGAACAAGCTCCAGCGCTTGGATCACATTGAGAGGATATTGAGGGGGGGGGGGGAGAGGAGGAGCAAACAGCAAGCAAGAGTGATACCTCGAGACACCTGTACAACGTAGTGATGACACTCGAAGGCACGGCCATGGCGTACCGGTGATGCTGAAAAGAAGGCACGCTTGACGTGCTGCTACAATGTGCTGGTATAAGTGTGGTCAGGGAGCACACCTGATGCTGGCCAGTTCGGCTGCATGCACACTGGCCTGCATGATACTGTACAATCTTCGAGCTAAAATCAATGAAGGGCATTGGGCATTCCACGGCTAAACAATTGTCATTGCAAGATGGAGGTGACTCCGCAGGCAGCGCCAATCTCGCGTCGACCTGGTATTCTTTGCCAACGTGCTGAGTACGGGGTGAAGTAGAATGTCAAGGACATCGTCGGGGTTGTAGAGTGCCTGAACATTTGTATTAAGCGGAATGCATAGAAATCGCTTGGCGACCTGGGTGGATTCGCTCAAGGAAAGAGGATTATCCTTTTGGACGATTGTAGAAACAGTTATTCCCACCACAGCCGAACTGACCGTGATTAATCAGCCAGAGCAGGGAACAAGCAAAGCAGCTCTTGTCCCGTGGAAAAGCGTGTGAGACTGGGCGCGACTAAGTTACAACCTTCCTGGAAATTTGCGGAACAAGATTGTTCCGTTCATTGACATCAGCGACGACAAGGCCTTCAGCTCCGCGTGGAACTCTCAGTTCAACTGAATGTAGTCCTGGGACGTTACTCTAGATGTCAGACTATCTTCCTGAGCAATATTTTTCGTATCTTCTAGATTTGTAGCTTATGTTTTTATCAGTAACAAGTGACAAGTCCCTAGTCAAGCTGCGACAATTTCGATGACGCGGAGGAAGTATGCTGTTATTATTAAGTTCATTGCTTCTTTTTAGGGCTGACACGAATGCTCAATGAAGTGAACGAATATTCTTTTTCTGAATACATGTGAAACGAAGAATATTCCGAATATTCTAAACCATGCGATATCCAAGCACCCTGTAAGCCTTTGAACTGACACCCAACACCAGGTAACTAGCTCCTGTGCATTCTTCCTAACATGCAGATGTCCCGGTGTAAGAAGGGCACCGCTATTGGCTACTAATTTCACATCTGTCCGACTAAGTGGAAGTGCGGTGTAAAAATAATAGAAAAACAATAATTTCACGGTTTGCGTCAGATTGGGCTAGAGGCCGAGTTTTCCGCATCCGCCATGGGAACGCCACCGCCCTTCAAGGATCAAGGCGCAGATGCAGCTCCTAAAGCGGTGGGAGGTGAGGAGACCTGACCCACTAAAGTGGTCAAAGACCGAAAATACCCATCACTGCATCCATGTGCGTTGCAAGCCTAACCTTATTCACTTCAATACTCAACTCAGTCTTTTGCTCACTGAGCAATACAATCTTTTCATTTTCTTTCTTCTGTTTTCTTTTTCAACTTAATCCTCCCTCGTGAGTGTTGTGAACCCTCTGGTTCTCTTAGGTATCAGGAACGAACGACCCCACACGGCACGAGGACAACTATTTATTCTCAACAGTATATTTCACTTCCATAGACTAATAACAATGAACAATGAATGAACAACTGAATGAACAACTGAATGAACAACTGAATAAAGAATTCAAATTCAAAATTCAAAAACAACAACAACAACAACAACAACAAGAAATCTGCTCACTGCTGATTAACTCAATCTGCTCCTGCAGCGCTCACCTTCTTCCATACTTGTAAAGTTCAAAGTGATGTAAATCACTTTCTAACTGTTTAACCCACAATCTCACCTTCTCATAAATTTATCTCTTATTGGCGATGGTGCCATCGTGAGAATAAAGAATTCAAACTGAATGAACAACTGAAACTAACACTAAAACCACCAGGTAGTTATAGCGTGAAAATGACAGCGTATATGAGAAAAGCATACACATACAACATACAACTACAGCGCACACAGCAAACCGCACATAGCGCCTGTAGCGTATACTACGCCGTAAACATCAACGGTACGGCGGAGTCGGGATACAACTGCATTGGAACGAACACAATGTCACAAGCGAGAAGGCCTTTCACTCTCGAGAACTTGTAGTTTCACAACATTCTCCCCACCAAAGGGCTTCTCACCGCCGTACAACAACTCACAAGTCAAACGATTTGGGGCTTACTACGCGTCATCTGCTGCTGCGGTGGTGGCCATGGTAGAATATCACTAATGCCCACCACTTCAGACAACTCGACATCGCGAAGCTCGCCGCTGTGGGCTGTCGCACACGACACTGTCACCGATCCACTTCGACATGGGGCAGACGCTGGACCAGACAACACACAACCGATAATGTCATAAAGCTCGACGATGTGGGCTGTCACACACGACATGGTCACCGGTACACAGCTTCGACCCGGGGCAGGCGCGGAATCCGAGGACACACATCGGATCTCTGTGTTCCACACAGTCTCGCCGCTTACTTCTTCCGTGCTAACCAGTAGTATCGCCCTTCTCATTTTCTCGGCTTCTACGCTTTGCGTTTCAAAGTCTTGCGCCTCAAACTCTTGCGCCTCCAACTCTTGCGCCTCCAACTCTTGCGCCTCCAACTCTTGCGCCTCCAACTCTTGCGCCTCCAACTCTTGCGCCTCTACGTCGTTCGGCCGAGACTCCAGCTGCTTCTGAGCGTCTCCAACCGATGTCACCATGCACTGTACCGACCCAGTGGGCCTTGGATCTGATCCTCCCACTGGCTTCGAATACTCCTCTGACCGCTGCTTGTCTGTAAGCAAAGTCTTCCACGCCTTGTCCGGCGTCCTTTCGCGTGTGGCAAGCAAATCTCGCTTTGCTCCCTCATATGTACTGCTGGCGATGCGCTCGTCCATCTTCTTCAAGTTCTTGAGCTTTTCGTCAAAATCTGGGCGGAGCGCACCCTCTTGCCGTCTAGCACTGCGCTCTTCAAACTCCTCGCACTGTCGGAGCCTCTTCTCCACGTATTCTCTCAACCTATCGCCTTCAAATCCATACCGAATTCCGCTAGCGATAAAGCTGGCTTCAATGATCCATAGTTCCTGTGCCATGCTCGCTTCGTATCCTGGCGTGGTCGCCAAATGTTGTGAACCCTCTGGTTCTCTTAAGTATCAGGAACGAACGACCCCACACGGCACGAGGACAACTATTTATTCTCAACAGTATATTCCACTTCCATCGACTAATAACAATGAACAATGAATGACTGAACAACAACTGAACAACTAACACTAAAACCACCAGGTAGTTATAGCGTGAAAATGACAGCGTATATGAGAAAAGCATACACATACAACATACAACTACAGCGCGCACAGCAAACCGCACATAGCGCCTGTAGCGTATGCCACGTCGTAAACATCAGCGGTACGGCGGAGTCGGGATACAGCTGCATTGAAACGAACACAATGTCACAAGCGAGAAGGCCTTTCACTCTCGAGAGCTTGTCGTTTCACAACATTCTCCCCACCAAAGGGCTTCTCACCGCCGTACAACAACTCACAAATCAAACGATTTGGGGCTTACTACGCTTCATCTGCTGCTGCGGTGGTGGCCATGGCAGAATATCACTAATGCCCACCAATTCAGAAAACTCGACATCGCGAAGCTTGCCGCTGTGGACTGTCGCACACGACACTGTCACCGATCCACTTCGACATGGGGCAGACGCTGGACCAGACAACACACCACCGATAATGTCATAATGCTCGACGATGTGGGCTGTCACACACGACATGGTCACCGGTACACTGCTTCGACCCGGGGCGGGCGCGGAATCCGAGGACACACATCGGATCTCTGTGTTCCACACAGTCTCGCCGCTTACTTCTTCCGTGCTAACCAGCATCGCCCTTCTCGTTTCCTTATCTTCTACGCCTTGCGCTTTTATGTCTTGCGCCTCTAACTCTTGCACCTCTAACTCTTGCGCCTCTAACTCTTGCGCCTCTAACTCTTGCGCCTCTAACTCTTGCGCCTCTAACTCTTGCGCCTCTAACTCTTGCGCCTCCAACTCTTGCGCCTCCAACTCTTGCGCCTCTACGACTTGCGCCTCTACGCCTTGCGCCTCTACGTCTTGCGCCTCTACGTCTTGCGCCTCTACGTCTTGCGCCTCTACGTCTTGCGCTTCTACGTCTTGCGCTTCTTCGTCTTGCGCTTCTACGTCGTTCGGCCGAGACTCCAGCTGCTTCTGAGCGTCTCCGACCGATGTTGCCACGCTCTGTACCGACGCAGTGGGCCTTGGATCTGATCCTCCCACTGGCTTCAAGCACTCTTCTGACCGCTGCTTGTCTGTAAGCAAAGTCTTACACGCCTTGTCCGGCGTCCTTCCGGGCGAGGCAAGCAAATCTCGCTTTGCTTCCTCATAATATGTACTGACGGCGATGCGCTCGGCCATCTTCTTGAGCTTTTCGTTAAACTCTGCGCGGAGCGCACACTCTTGCCGTCTAGCACTGCGCTCTTCAAACTCCTCGCTCTGTCGGAGCCTCTTCTCCACGTATTCTCTCAACCTATCGCCTTCAAATCCATACCGAATTCCGTTGGCGATAAAGCTGGCTTCGATGATCCATAGTTCCTAAGCCATGCTCGCTTCGTATCCTGGAGTGGTCGCCAAAATGTTGTGAACCCTCTGGTTCTCTTAGGTAGCAGGAACGAACGACCCCACACGGCACGAGGACAACTATTTATTCTCAACAGTATATTTCACTTCCATTGACTAATACCAATGAACAATGAATGAACAACTGAATGAACAACTGAATGAACAACTGAATGAACAACTGAAACTAACACTAAAACCACCAGGTAGTTATAGCGTGAAAATGACAGCGTATATGAGAAAAGCATACACATACAACATACAACTACAGCGCACACAGCAAACCGTACATAGCGCATGTAGCGTATACTACGCCGTAAACATCAACGGTACGGCGGAGTCGGGATACAACTGCATTGGAACGAACACAATGTCACAAGCGAGAAGGCCTTTCACTCTCGAGAACTTGTGGTTTCACAACAGTGAGTGTGATTGCTCTGGTAGACCACTACCCCGTGTACTGAACAGTCGCTTTGTGAGTGAAAAAAGTAGATTTTTGTAGAAAATAAAGAAGAAGAAAATAGCGGGCCCTCCATGTTCGTACTACAATATGGTGGCCTGGGTGTAAGCCAACTCGCCTTTCCCAGCGTGATTTCCAGTCTAGCCCAGGCCTCGTCTCGAATGTCTGTGTTCGTAGTGGGATGTGTGTAAACACTTACAAATTCTGCACTGTATGGCTAAATGCATCACTGCTGATGGAGGAGATCTTGTTATGTTCCAAATACCTGAAGATGACAACAGAACGGCAAAGAGAAAATTGATTGAGGTCATGAGCATCGATTGAAAGAGCTTTCAATAGAGTTAATAGACCCTTTGCACAATAACGGTCACGTGATCCGAGACCGGGCATCCTCTTCAATTTTTGTGCAGAGTATCAGTTGTTGAGCATGGTGGAACACTGTATTTTTCCATTTTGGAGATGGAGGAGAGAGTGTCGAGTGGCTTGCCATCGATGGCTGTGGAACCCGTGGACAAATTGTCAAATGAAGATTGGTCTGTGAAGGAACTGAACAGTTTTCTGCTGAATGAGGGTGCGTATCTGTCTGGAAAAAGAAGGAGTTGTTGGAGGGGTAAGTTTTCCGCATTCAGTGAATATTTCGGATTACACAACAGAACAATTCGGATTACTGTAGATTGAAATTTATTTTTTTCTTCTTTACCTTCTCTCCTCTGTCGATGTAGAGAACACTTCTCTATGCAGAACCCTGATGCTCCTAGAACTAAGAAGGGCACCACTTCTTGAGTGTACCTTCATCATGCCCAACATTTCTTGCGTCCCAGTGGATGAGTGACGAACCTCTGTTTCCCAGAGTGAGTACACACCCGCATGCTTGCTCGTCTCCAACGCAGGGGCAAGTCGCCGACGACAGTGAAGAGGGAGCTGATGGAGTAGTACTAGTGAAGAAGCCCGTGGATAGTGTTCATGAGTTTTACTTTGGTGGCTATGTGCATAATGTGAAAGTCTGTCAAATCGTGCACACAGCCACAGCTCGAACTCAGATGACTTTCTCCACACACATGAGCGATGAGGCTGCGTCTCTCTTTCCACTTCAACATCAGCAGCCCGAGCAGCGCCAGCAAGCTGTCGATCTTCCTTGAATAGCGAAGATAGGGATGGGTCATGCCTTTTTTCTCAAGCTCCAGAGTCTCTTGGCGGGGCGTTCCATATCTTCGCAAAAGCAAGGATGAAAGCCGACATGGACAAGGTGTTCCGAGCCCAACACTGTGAACGATATCGCAGCACTGCGGCCCTCTGCTCGCCAGATAGCCAGGATTCCAGAGTGTAGAATGCCAGCATCACTGGGGAACGCATGGAAAGACAAGTGGGTTCCTTAGACTAACGTTAGGGATGACGGTTGCTGCAAACAAGAACCCAACAGTGGTCCTTGGAAAGCATTTTCGGAACTTCTTCCTTCAGAACTAAAAAACTTCAAATGAAAAAAGGCTGGAGAGTACATACATGAACATCGCGTGGGAACCGTGAAAACACAGCCTGTCACAGGAAACTTGATCACGTCCTGCAGCAAACCATGCATGCAGGTTGCATGCCAAGTGTGCAGCGCGTGCACAACATGCCCCGTCTCGACCCCTCTCGCTTATTGTGCAAAGGGTCTATCCTACCACCTCCTACACGCGCGTAACTCGTCGCTTTTCGTTGTGTACCACAAGGCTGCAAGGTCTGACCTACATATAGCTCCTGCCGGGGAGCTGATTACCTTGCCAAGTTGAGCAAGAGTGCACACCTCTTCACGCGGACCACGTGTATGGCATGAAGAGCTCACTGCGGCGTACCGTGGACTACGTAGCCCTTTTGGAGGAAACCTGCAGCTATGTTGGGAAAAGCTACAACACAGCAACACAGCTGCGCTACCCGCATGCTGCAATGCAACTCAGCCCGCCGGACCAAGAGCAGCATATCGAGACGATTGCTTATAGCACCCCTACACGCACCTATGTTAACTTTCAAACCCTCCCTGAACTTGTTTGCACCCTTACCCCTTGTATCAATATGTGATAGAATTTTCCCTCATTGCTGCGTTGTTCCATTGATTGTCTCCCCCTTTCTTGACAATAATTATATTCCCTTGTTGGCTTATTTGCAATTCATTGTGGTGATTCTATTGAAATTCTAGGTATGAAACAGATGCACCGAAAGTACCGAAAATAGAAGTATGCCGAAAATATTTGTGAAATTCCAGTACTCAAGAGCTCCCTAAGCCAGGTCACAAGTGACCCGGAGTTTCTTTCTTTCAAATGGGTCGAAGTGCCCCCCCCCCCCCCCCCCACTGGGTCTCTTAACCCTGCTAACCGGGCTCTGGAGCATGCAATGAGTAACACTGCCAGCTTTCGTACCAGCCATTATGCTCAACTTACACGTTTCTCAGTCTAGTAGAGCCGGTGAATGCATTCGACGGAACAACTTCCAGCGAATTGTGCGACAGATGGCTGCGAAAACACAACGTGACACAGTCAGAGCACAACTGACTAGATAACAGACAAGCAGGTGAAATCTCTAAAATGGGAAACGCCCTCAAAAAGAGCAAAGCCCTCAAAGGGTAATGCCCCCGAAAAGGGAAAGCCCAAGGCAGAGAAAGCCCTAGAAAGGGGAAAGCCCTAGAAAGGGGAAAGCCCTGAAACTGAGGTCTGGCAGCAGTCTGGATGGTTAGCCCTTTCAATGCCAAGGACGAGATAACTTGTCCTGAAACAACCACCCTGAATGGCCAAGGGCGAGATAACTCGTCATCCACACGGAGCATATAGAAACAAACATCGACCACTGCACAAACAGCTATAACTTCGCCCTCCCTAATTCTAAGTCAACATAATAATCATTATGAATGCTCATTGGAAAGCTATTGAATGCAGCTTTCCAATGATGTATCATTCGATATAGCACGAAGTAAGATACTCAAGCGCCGAAGCTCGAAGTCCGAGAAACGGGTGCAGTTGAAATTTCAAGCGTGTAACTGAGACGAACTTCATTCTAAAGTTGACAAGATGTTTTATTACGTGGGAATGTCCGCAGTGCACAGCCCATGCGTCACTTACACCAAAAAGAGCGCTAGAACAGCCTGATTCAGCAGGTGTTAGAGTCATCGCTGTATGTTGAGTGTGGGCTGCAAATCGAAAGAAATTGTCGGTGAGTGTAGAATAATACTCATAAAAAGGACAAACTTCAGGCTCATTACAAACATCTTGAAAGTTTTCGTCTTCACAAGTATACTTTCAAGCCTTCTCATCAGGTGAAATACAGGCAAGGGAAAAGGAACAGGAACAGTGGATTAAATACAGTAAGAAGGTGGTAAAACAGCGCAAAAAGAAAGAAAGAAAGAAAGAAGATAGCTAAAGTAAACAGCGAAAATTGCAATAATGACACAAAGGTGCAAATGCGAGAAAACTCAATAAGCGCGACATGTAGTGCGACAACAAGAGACAACCACTGGACATACATGTAACTAACGAGGTTTTGACGACCTACCTAACAGCCTAAGTGTGAATTTGATTTGTTTCTGCTTGCAAAGGTTGGGTTTCCTTGTGTGGATGTATACAGCTTCCAAAACATTCAGGTTTTTTTTAGGCTGTTAGGTAGGTCGTCAAAACCTCGTTAGTTACATGTATGTCCAGTGGTTGTCTCTTGTTGTCGCACTACATGTCGCGCTTATTGAGTTTTCTCGCATTTGCACCTTTGTGTCATTATTGCAATTTTCGCTGTTTACTTTAGCTATCTTCTTTCTTTCTTTCTTTCTTTTTGCGCTGTTTTACCACCTTCTTACTGTATTTAATCCACTGTTCCTGTTCCTTTTCCCTTGCCTGTATTTCACCTGATGAGAAGGCTTGAAAGTATACTTGTGAAGACGAAAACTTTCAAGATGTTTGTAATGAGCCTGAAGTGTGTCCTTTTTATGAGTATTATCGCATTTTTGTCTCAGAGGAAACTGAGTGTAGAATAGCGCTACAAAAGCACATCGGAGCGGCTTTCGTAGTGTTTGTAGGCCGTTCTCCTGTGCCTACAGAGCACTGAGCACAATGGATCGGCAGGGGTGATCCTCAGCTTTCCAGAGAGCCTAAGATGATGAACACCCGGTACTGGTGAGTGAAATGGCTATAATTTCTAGTGCCCATCGTGAACATAGCATGTAGTGCCAGCGTGCATGCTCGCCAGCCGTGTGGCAAGCACTCTGGCACTGAAAGGGTTACCTGCTCTTGTCATTTGCAGAATACACTGGCTCGACGTTGTCAAGAGATGCATGATACTCATGATTTGATTGCCAGTCAATGTCCACGACGACCAAATATCACCGGACACCTATTTTGCTCAAGGTTGGCTCCTTTTATCCCTGGGTTGACATTATTCACGTGCTATGATTGTTTGGCTCAGAGACCCTCGGTTCCTCGGATATCGGGCAAAGTCCAACTAATCGACAAAATAAACTCTGAAACAATGTACAAGAATGATGGGTGACTACTGCTTACAAGAACACAGCTCAGCCAGACCAACTATGTTCGCGCACCGATCCAAGTTACGTCGTAATGTTTAGCCATCCAACTGTCGACTGACGACTTGCTGGGTCTCTTGAACAAATCAATCAATTCAGCCCGTCCAATGACGGCCATTACGCAAGCCATATTTACGGGCCAGTACCAGCGAGTATACGTCCTGATATTTGGGGTGCTCACCATCATAGTACGCTGCAACATGTCCCCAGCATCAACTAGTGGTCTTGTAAAGAGTTTGTCCCTTAAATATCACCCGGGAAGAATTCTTGGACTCACAAATGCCCATGAACTGGCCAGCTGCGTTGTGGTTTGGCGAGCAGTAGTGACCACTCGTTATTGCACCTTTATTTTCAGTGCATGTTTCAGTCGATTTTTTGCTTTTCCCAATGTACAAGGAGCTGAGGGTCTCTGGACCAAACTTTCAAAGTGGGCGAATGAGGTCCACCCAGGGATAATAGGAGCTAACTTTGAGCAAAATCGAACAATTTGACCATCTCCGTTGATATTTGGCCGTGAGAGACACTGACTTTAAGTAAGAATAAGAAGAACTTTGGTTTGATTCAGAAACTATCATTGATCTCTTGGTGTACATACAACAGATGCTGTACTTGGAGACATTTCAAATTTACTCACATGGTTTGAATAAATTTGGAATAGTTATGGAAGTAGTGCGGTTCTAAAATGGAGATGTTATTGTATGATAGATCCCTGCAACGTGTGCACCAGTGACAAGGACAACAGACACAAACAAGAATAAGAGACACAGACAAGAATAACAGACAGAAACACAAGAAAAACATACACACACACACACACACAAGAACAACATACACACACACACACACACACACACACACACACACACACACACACACACACACACACACACACACACACACACAAGAACAACAGACACATACACACGAACAACATACACACAAGAACAACAGACACATACACACGAACAACATACACACACGCAAGAACAACAGACACACACATAGACACACACACACACACACACAAACACATACAGTTTAGCCTGAAACGACACCTGGTGGCCAAGCACAAAACATGCACTGAAGCCTCCGAGGCCACCGTCAGTAAAGGTATGCATCTCTTCCACCCAAAAATTGAATTTAACTGTCACCGCTCGCGTGGAACTCAGTAAGACCGAGTTTCCTGCATCCGTGTGAACACCACTAACCTGCACAGATTAAGGTGCCAATATAGCGCCTAAAGTGATGGGAGGTGGATAGATCTGCAGACCTGAGAGCCACTGCCTCACAGTCCCTGTTCCGCAGTCACATTTGGCTGCACTTCTCTGGCACCAAGCTCAGTTTCTTTGGGAAATCCTCAAATATAATATATACTGTAAATATACAAATTTTCGGCAGCTATTTAATTTCGGCTATATTCGGCACCGACCCAAAACGCCTAAATTAAAACGCCGATGAAATTTTTCACAGCATCTGTCGCACTATACCATGCCCTCTACCCAGTACCCCACGCCGAAAATAAATCGCCGCCGAAATGTCAAAAATCGTGAAGTGCCGAAATTTTGCAGCGCCGAAATTTTGTATATTTACAGTATTTAAATATTATTAGAAAGGAAAAGGACATATGAAAACGAGTTAAGAGTAACTCTCCACCACTGTAACTAGATACTATATACAGTCGGAAAGTGCAACAACTACGCGCAAAACTGACAGAGTACTGAGACATTCGTTTTCATATGTCCTTTTCCTTTCTACTTTTATTATTGGCTCAATACCCGAGTTGCAAATATTTTAATTACTTAAAAATATTTTTTAATCAGACCCACACTGTGGTCAAAGTGGTCAAAGACCAAAAATCGCACTCTACATGCACGTTTCCCTCGCCAGGAGTTCCTAAATTGACTAAGGGTTGTGGCACGGTAGGATAACTCCTTCCACTTCCAAGCAGCACTTGAATCTGATACCCTCTGTATCTCAACCATGGTCTCAGACCAACCCACTGTGTCTGCTTGAATTAGAGAACTGGACACTGGAGTCCCCAGCCGCTAGTCTATTTTATTCATACCGCATCCTCGTGCCGTGTGGTCGTTCGTTCCTGACACTTAAGAGAATCAGAGGGTGCACAACACTCTCTCCCTCCCTCCCTCCTTCCCTCCCCCTCATGCATGCACGCACGCACGCACGCACACACACACGCATATATGAGCTACCTTAATGTCTGCGGTGCCTCCTTTGCGCCATGGCTGGTAGCTCGGCCTATTTAGCTCGTAGCTGTACTGATGAGGCCTTTATGGCCGAAACAGCTTGCTGTCTACAGCATTGGGTATCACGCTTCTCGGCTTTTGCCTTGTTGAGCACTCTCAGTAGGCTGCTCTAGTGCTGCTGCATTGCGCAATGCCCGCTACATTTTGTAGTTTGAGCACTCTGGCGCTAGAGCGACGAGCTACCTTAATGTCTGTGGTGCCTCCTTTGCACCATGGCTGGTAGCTCGGCCTATTTAGCTCGTAGCTGTACTGATGAGGCTTTTATGGCCGAAACAGCTTGCTGTCTACAGCATTGGATATGCGCGTGCATGCGCACACACACTCACAAACATACAAACATGCGCACACACACACACACACACACACACAAATGCACCCCCCCCCCCCCCAACACACACATACACACCATGTACCATGTACAATGTATCATGTATACGCCAGTCGCAAGAGAAGCATGCAAATCTGCCAATGCACTGGATGTGCACCCACAGATTTTCTCTAATAGCAACGATAGCGGACAAGATCTGAATGAGACAGATCAAGACTTGTGCCAGATAACTGTCCAATCCACACAACTGGTCTACACCACATGGAGTACATCAGCATAAAACGGCCAAGACAGTTACCTATGCACACCCTACACTTGCTGGGGTGACCGGTATAGACAGCACGCTGCTTTGATAGAAGCAGGCCCTAGATGCACTGGTACCTTGAAGTGAAATTGGAGTTACTTTACCAACCAGCCTCGGCTACTGAGACACAAACACACACACACACACACACACACACACACACACACACACACACACACACACACACACACATGCATGCATACACACCGATACTGCTTACAGCGTTTTGAAGGATAGGATGAACGGGGAAACTTGGAGGTCGTACATACTTGTAAACTGGTTGTGACTCAGATTGCTGCATAACAGTAAGCAGAAGAGACAAGTGCATGCATGTTGCAAGATATATGATGATAATGCAAATGTGCAGGTTCTCAGAATTTCACAATCACTACATCAGACATCAGTTCACTGGAAGCTGGCAAAAGACTCTCCTGCCTCTGCGTAAAGCTGGCAGCGTTTCTCGCAGCTAGAGAACTCTCGACTCCACGATGTCTTACGCTGGCTACAGCCAGCTGCATTTGTTCCTGTGACTTCGCAAGCCCATTGCACAATGACATGCGCTGTACCACCACCACCTTACACAGCCACCTGGCCATGGTCGTGTGTGGGGTGTTGAACAGTGCATTGCTGATGCCAGCGTGCTCACATCCATTACTCATACAGTCCATATTTGGCAATGCGCAATGCGCTTATTGGAATCAACTCGAATGGACAGCCAAGGATTATTTATAAAAAGTAAAAAGGACCAAGGAACTATAAGTTACACTATAAAGTCCACTAACACCACCAGTTACTAAACAATCAGCTCATGCGATAACATTGAACGACACTGACCGACAGTACTCAAGTTCTACAACCAACTGGCCACCAGCTCTAGCACGTCTTGGATCCGCACTTTTCTTTGCAATAA
>NC_088651.1:16844100-16851600 GCF_964019385.1 Sycon ciliatum | reverse complement strand
CCATAAGTGGGATCATTTTCAAGTCCACCCAGAGTTTTGGGGATTTCAGGGGGTGTCGGCCGTTGGGCGGTTCAATAACTAATTGAGTCATCTTTCCAAGATTATTTTTGAGTCTCTCTCCCCTCTCCCGGGGGGGGGGGGGGGGGGGGAGACTCACGTGACCAGTTTTGGCAGTGAACAACAAGTACAGTACAGTACAGTGTGTACGTGTGTGTGTACACGTGTGCGTGTGTGTGTGTGTAAATGTATGCGCGCATGTGTATGTGTGTGCGTGCATGTGCACGTACTTGCGTGTGTGAGTGCGTGTGTGCGTGTGTGTGTGTGTGTGTGTGTGTGTGTGTGTGTTTGTGTGTCCCTTGTGTTTGAAGGGGACGGTTGCACTTTTTGTAGCTCCGATTTATCTGAGTTTTTTCCGTCGTTCTTCTTACTAGTCTTAGGCCACGGGGTGGCTCTGGGTTCACCAGAGTCGCCCCTGGCGTGTTCCTAAATTTCCTGGGGCGAGGGTTCCGCGGCGCGGTCGCCAGGGCAGTTTCTTTTCTGTCACGACCGTTGTCGTCCTCGTCTCTCCATTCGCGGTGGTGTAGCTGACCCCCGAATGGTTCCAAACTGCGAAGCTCAGAGAGTACTGTCAGGAAGGCGGAGGAGAGGAAGGCTGCGAACATTGGCCTTTGGATCTTGGAACGTCCGCACTCTGGTCAACAATGACGGACCGGTCGAGACGGCAAAGAGACGAGTGAATTTTGAAAATTTGAATTTTGTGCCCGTCGTGGAGGACAGAAAGATCGACTTGGTTATCCGTGAGCTGTCCAGGTTTGACGTGGAAGTGGCTGGCCTGCAGGAAACCAAATGGTTTGGGAGAGACTCTTTCAACATCGGCGATTCGATTGTACTCGTCTCTGGTCGCCCCGTACCTGACGAAAATTTTCGTCGTGGCGAGGGTGTTGCGCTGGTTCTGCGTCGGAGGGCCAAGCAGGCATTTGAACGTGCAGGCTGCCAGTGGAGGCCCGTCTTGTCGCGCATCGTGACGGCCAGGTTGAGATTTGAGCACGGGTGGATGTCAGTGATTTCATGTTATGCTCCTACGTTTCGATCCCCCCATGCTGACAAGGAAGAGTTCTTTGCTCAGTTCCAGTCTGCTCTCAGCGATGTCAACTCTGCTGATGACGTCATCGTCCTGGGGGATTTCAACGCTCGTGTTGGTTTTGGCCCACAGCAACTAGAGATGTGGCAGGGAGTGCATGGATCACATGGTGTTGGTGATGTGAACGATGCTGGTCATCGACTACTCACATTCTTGGCGTGTCAACAGCTCACAGTATGTAACACACTGTTTCCCAAGAAACGCATTCACATGTACACCTGGCAACACCCTGGATCACAGAAGTGGCATTGTATAGATTATGTGTTCGTACGCCAACAACACCGTAAACGTTGCATGGACTGTCAAGTGATGCGCACTGCAGAGTGTAGCACAGACCACCGTCTTGTCCGCATGAAATACCGGCTACCTGACGTTGTGCAGCAACGGTACCATCATGATGCACGTTCCAGGCCGCGGAAGTTTGCTGTTCACCAATTCAATCGGAAGCCATTCATGAGTGAAGAGGAGGCTGAGCGTGTGGCTACTGTACGTGCTGAGTACTGTGCTAGTCTTGAATCTCGTTTAGTCACGTATGACCGCGCCTCGTCTGTGGACTGTAAGTGGAGTACCGTGAAGTCGGCTGTTGTTGACGCGGCGGAGCAGGTGGTTGGTCGGGACAAGCGGCGGATGCCAGATTGGTTCCGTGACAATGCCCTTGTATTGGAGCCTCTACTGGAGTCTCGTAATACCCTGTATAGCCAATGGCTGAGAAGCGGCAGGGACTCTGATCACCAGGCATTCAAAGAAGCGCGTGGCCGGGCTCGTACTGGTATCCGGAAGGCAAAAACAACTTGGTTGATGGACAAAGCGGCGGTGGTGCACCGTGGACGTTTCAGTGGCAAAGCTGTCTGGTCTGCCATTCGCGACATGCAACGCTGCTTTGGGGGCTTGCAACCCCTGTCTGTCCAATCCATCCGCAATGCCGATGGAGTTCTTTGCGAATCTGTTCAGGAGCAGCAGGGCACATGGCATGGGCATTTCTCGGGTGTCTTGAATGTCTGCAGTGTGTACGATCCGCATGTCTTCCAACTTATCCCTCAGCGTGAGGTCGAGGACTCCCTCTCACTGCCACCATCGGAGGATGAGCTGACTCAGGCAATTAGACACTTACAGAATGGCAAAGCTGGTGGTATGTCACAGATTGTGCCGGAGCTGCTGAAGGTTGGTGTGCCTGTCCTCCATCCACTCCTTCTGGACCTACTCCAATCTGTCTGGTCGGGGGGTTGCGTGCCCCAGGACTGGCGCGATGCACTGCTGGTACCGATTCCAAAGAAGGGCGACCTCTCTCGCTGCGATAATTGGCGAGGGATCGCATTCTGGAGGTTGTCGGCAAGTTGGCTGCTCGGATCATGCAAAACCGATTGCAAGGTATTGCTGAGGCGGAACTGCCTGAATCCCAATGCGGGTTTCGGCGGCACCGTGGTTGTGCGGACGCCATCTTCTCTGTCCGTCAACTTGTCGAGAAGTCGTACGAACATCGATCGAAGCTCTTCTGCGTATTTGTGGATCTCCGCAAAGCATACGACTCTGTCCCTCGCGAAGCTCTTTGGCAGGCATTGCTGCGGCTGGGTGTGCCGCCCCCGACTGTAGCCATCATCAAATCATTCCATACAGACATGTCAGCTTGCGTTCGCGTTGCCGGTGGTTGCACGGATCCGATATCTGTCAAGAATGGGCTGCGCCAAGGGTGCGTTATGGCACCTGTACTGTTTAACTTGTACTTCGGCTTAGTTATTGAGCGTTGGCGATCCCTTCTCGTTGAGCGTGGAATAGAGTCTGGTGTGGACTTCAGCTTCACAATTGATGGCCAGCTGTTCCCTCGTGTCACTAGGCGTCGTCCCCACTCCGAGTCCGGCCATGCTGATGACTTCGAGTTTGCGGATGATGCTGTACTGCTCGCTACAACTCGCAACGCAGCCGATCAATCCATGTGTGCCTTTTGTGAGGTCGCATCCAGCTTGGGTCTCACAGTGAGCATGACCAAGACCAAGCTTCTCGTTGCAGGTTTCGGAGTTTGCCCTGCTGATTGCTCTGATTTGGTCATTGGCAGTGATAGGGTTGAAGCAGTCACCTCATGCCCCTATCTTGGTTCCACCATCACTCCAGACTCGCGGTCGCAAGCGGACATTCGGAGCCGTCTAGCAAAGGGTGCAGGGGCCTTTGGTGGTCTTCTGCGCATCCTACATGACCGGAGCCTGAACCTCCCTACCAGGCGCCACCTGTATGTCGTTTGCGTACTGTCAACGGTTCTGTATGGTTCAGAATGCTGGACGCCGTTGAAGGCAGATTTAGATAGAATGGACCGGTTTCACCATGCCAACATTCGCTCCATCCTTGGCGTATCGCGAGGCCGACAGTGGGAACAGCGCATCTCTTCACAGGAACTGCGAGCACAGTGGGGTGATCCCACACCATTGTCACGCATGGTGCAGCAGAGACGGTTGGAGTGGCTTGGGCACCTGGCTCGTCTTGATGACACCAGAGTACCGAAGCAGTTGCTGTTTGCCTGTCTCCCTCAGTCTCGGCCATTCTGTGGACCTCGTTGTCGCTGGAAGGACACCATTCACACGGACCTATCCGTGGCTGGAGTGCGTAACTGGTTTGAGTTGGCAAGCGATCGTGGAGAGTGGCGTGGAGTGGTGACAGCAGCAGGTGAGGACAAGGAACCCGCCCCGAAGAGCATCGAGTGCCCAACCTGCAACCGTCTGTTCCGCCGTAGTTCCGACATGGTCCGGCACAAGTGTTCAGCAATCCGTCAGCTCCCGGTATCGGAGCAGCCTGGATCAGTACAGTGTCCAACATGCAACCGATGGCTACGTAGCAGAGGAGGCTTTGCGGTGCATAAGTGTCGGCTAGGCGATGTCGACCAGCCGCCGGCCCCTGCCCCTGCTCCTCTTGTTGTTCCTGGTGTAACTTGCACCAACTGTCAGCGTTCATTTAAATCGGCTGCGGGTCTCAAGCGTCACCGTTGTGGAACCTGTCCAAAGCGCCCTACTGTGGCTGAACGCCAACAATTCAAGTTTCACTGCCAAGTTTGCCACAACTGACGGTTCCGGAGGCGGCAAGATCTGGAACGCCACTTGGAGCATTGCCTTCCTCCCCCCTAACCTCTCTGACAGTACCTCCCTTTGGGGAGCGGCGTGGCCATTTCTGGCAGCTGTCAATAGTAGTAGTAGTAGTGTGTTTGTGTGAGTGTGTGCGTGCGTGCATGAGGTGAATCATTAGTACCCGCACTTGGTGCCACAACCTCTTGACAAAACAAACAGAATGAGAGGTCATGAAATCATACATACCGAGTCATAGCATCTAATCCCTTATATAATCCCTTATCCCGCTCAACTTACACAGTGTAAACATTTCCGCCAGGCAAGGCTCCAGCGTCGATGCTGGAGATTCGGTTATTGTCCAAATGCCTAAAAATTGCAGGACAGCAAAGAGAAAGCTGAAGTTATGAGCATTGAGTGAAAGCATTTTCAGCTTGTGCATTCCTCTGTGTCCAATATCAAAAACAAGGGTGATGGGAAAATAGTCAGGAACCTTTGGATACATTGAGTGGAATTTTCGGTCTTTGGCCACTTTAATAGCTGCATCTGCACCTTGATCCTAGAGTGTAGTGGCGTTCCTGCGGATGCGGAAAACTGGGCCTCCAGCCGGATCTCACGTGAACCGTGAACTTTGTTTAGGTGAGCGGCGCATTGAAGAATTGTATAGAAAGCAACATTGACCACTCAAGAAAACACTGGTGATGTTACGAACCACGAAGTTCATGCACGATATTCTTCATCCAAAAAGCATCTTATCCGCACAAAACCAATGCCGCCAAGATGAAGAGTACATGGAGATTCCCTCGACTTAGGGCATGTTCGTTTGGTAGGATCGGGATCCCGATCCACTGGATCCACTGGATTTGCACCCTTTCGATTGGTCGAATCTGGATCCGGATCCTTCGCATTTGAATCTGGTCAACCCACCTCGGGGAGCAGGATTGACCGGATCGAACGGATCCAAATGTGACCTTTGTGCGTATATGGCGGATAAAAATCATTTTTGTACACATTGTGATACGCACACGTGTATGGAGATAGAGCTTGTTGACTCTTTGTACGACGGAGGCGATGAGTACGATGTTCACCCTTTTGGGGTGATTTGTGAGCGCCATTTTCAACATGGCAACAGTCAAGGTCCAATATAAAGTGTTCAGTTGAGTCTGAAGGATCCGATGGATCTGAGATCTGGATCCTGATCCCGATCCTTACCAATCGAACATGCCCTTAGGCTACGACTCTTTGTACGACGGAGGCGATGAGTACGATGTTCACCCTTTTGGGGTGATTTGTGAGCGCCATTTTCAACATGGCAACAGTCAAGGTCCAATATAAAGTGTTCAGTTGAATCTGAAGGATCCGATGGATCTGAAATCTGGATCCTGATCCCGATCCTTACCAATCGAACATGCCCTTAGGCTACGGACTGTGGAGGATCCACAAAAATATATATATAAAAAAAGTTTAAAAACATGTGACACGGGTATTAACACATGCTGCAAAACTTGAATGCTGTAACGATAGATGATCAAACCAACAGTCGTAGGTTTTGGCTTCTCCTTCGTACTACTTTCCACCGTGGAAATTTCAAATTTCAGGCTCCACCCGGTTCAGTTCGTACTAGGGCTGAAACGATCATCCATTTAGCCCAATCGATTACTCTTTATCATAACGATTGATTATTCGATTATTATCTTTAAGAGGCCGCACCTGGAATATGTACGTGGAATGGCGAAAAGTGGAAAAATGTACACCATTTTACACAAAATTTCTATGTGGCATGATTGTACACTTATGGGCAGCTCCAGCTTCGTTGTACTACACTAGGACTGTACTCAATGTTTGAATTCGCTCTGCATGCACTGCGCGTACTACGTCCTGAGCGGCTGCGACGCAGCGCGTGCAGTGTGTAGTACTGTGTACAATATTATACTCTGCGCTGCATGCACTGCGCGTGTATAAAGCCTAGTTCACATTCGACGCAACGCCGACGGTACGGGACGTAAGAGCTTGTCGGGAGGGCTGGGGTGAGCTGTAAAATCCTGTACGATTCGTACGACACGACATGCAGCAGTCGTTGCGACGTTCACCGTCGAACGGCGCGAGTCATAAGGCACGGTCCGTGACGGGGTGACTTTTGGACCTAATTTCTCGTTTTTCGGGACTTCTTTTCAATTATTTCTCCTTGAAAGAAGCGGAATCAAGTTCACAATATCAGTTTTTCGTGAAGACCAAAAAATTAGCCCTCAAAGTTGTGGCATTCAAATAATAGCCCGAGGAAATGATAGAATAGTTCGTCTGTCACGCTACTGAACTATCCCTAAATACAATAAGTGACATGAGATCTTATTTTGCTAAAATTCAACTCAAGTCGTGCTAGCCATTGTGTGAGTTATCATGGGAAGCACAGCGTTCAAAATGCAAAAAATTTCCAAGTACGAATCGGGAGCAGTCGGCGCACAACGCCGTCTCCTGTTCACACTCGAATTGCAGCCGTTTTGTACGCTTGCGTCCCCGTCTACGCCCGTCTACGGTATGAAAAGTTGGATCGATCCAACTCTTCCCGTCGCTTCCCGATCTGTACGGTAGTACGGTTGCGTTCCCGTTCCTGGTGTCCACATTGGACGCCGTCAGACCGTCCCGTCGCTTCCCGTCAATCCTTACGTCGCGTCCCGTCGCACCCCGTCGAATGTGAACTAGGCTTAAGAAATTACGTAGTCAAGTGGTGTGCTTCACTGTCCGAAGAGTACTCAATGCCCATGTAGGGCAGAGCCTTGTACACAAGAGAGAGTTTGGAAGCTTTGTTACAACTCTGAGTTTCACGTATTACTACGATCATCAGGCAACTGATGGACCTGGCTCTTGCGCTATAATACGCGTCGCCTATGACACCCCTCAGAATTTCCCACCTTGCTCCCCCTTATGTTCTGGCTCTGGCCTCAGAGTAAACCTCAACATGCCAGCTTCCTTCCACAAACAAATTTCGAGTGGACAATCCACGCAGGTGATCGGTTTGGGTCTACACAATTTTGCCGAACCGCTCCTACTTTAAATCCCTTCCTCTACTACTCCGTTTGATGTCATAGCTGACACACCAGATAACGCACCCAACATATTCGTATGCATAGGTACTCTACTAGTAGACATAATCATCTTCTTCCCAAGGTCTCAAGCATACAAAACACGATATTTCACCGGTCACATGAAATTCCAGAGAAAAAAAACACACATCTAGCCGCATTCCTTTGCCAATCTGTGTTGCTTTGCTCTGCCCTCGCTTTATCAAACACTTCTGCACGTGTATAGCTTACAGGT
>NC_088651.1:16725574-16843900 GCF_964019385.1 Sycon ciliatum | reverse complement strand
AAATTTTACATTAGTTTATAAAATTTTATTTTAATATGGCAATAAGTAGGACGAGCTGAAGCGACATGTGGACTACTTTATTAACAATGTAAGCGATGGAGACGATGCAAGAAACAATCTAAAGGGTAAGGAAAATACATGTAAGAAGAAAAAGGGCAATGGAAAAAAAGATGATTCGAACAAGTTTTCGTACAACACTCTTCAGGAATCACCGTTGTACTAAAGAACAAAATGAGAACAAAGGAAATAATATAGCAATCAAGGTAGGGTGACACGATACAATGACAGCACTGGAATATCGAGGTGCGATTTCTCACAAAAGCGTGCAGAACACAAGGGTATACAAGTAAGAACTAAGCGTGACAAGTGTGTATTAGCAACAAAAACAAAAAAGTGAGAACGAATGATAATAATAACAATAATAAACAAGAAGGTGACAAAACACATTTAGGCACAAGTGGCAACAACGTTGCCACACTACACAAAAGAACATTATTTGAACAATTTTAGGGTAATAACACTATCTTTCTGGACACACAAATTCGGCTTATGAATGCGCTGACAAACAGCTTCCAAAACTTGTAACTGCAAAAGATAACCATGACGAGCACGGCACAAAACAGAAAAACAGGAATCAGAATAAGTACGACAACAGTCAGTACTAGAAACCAAATGATTGTATACTGAAGACTTATTGCGAGACGGACGCACACAATCTCGACTCACGCGGACACCCTCACACTCACTCTCACCCTCACTCAGCTCACCTTCTCCCTCACTGTCCGAATCAGAACCTGCTCCGTCATCCACAGTGGTTCGACTCTCCTCACTTGCATCGTCCTGCGTCTCACCTTCACCACCCACGCCAACTGTGAATGCCGTTGCCTTCATGTCAGTCGTCGTCCTTTCCGATTGTTTCCTTTGTATTTTTACCGTGAATTCATAGGTCCGGTTGTAATCTGCTGTAGATCTCCGTGGTCTGTCATTTGCTGCTTTGTTTTGTGGATTAGTTGTTGTTGTTGTTGGATGTGAACCTGGTGTTATTGTTGGATGTGAAGCTGGTGTTGTTGTTGCAGCCATGGTTGTTGGTCTTTTTGTTGAATCCAGCTCTAGTTCCGGTGGGACAAATCGACCGCCGCGGGTGCTCTCCACCAACACATACCTCGAAGTCGCACCTCGATATTCCAGTGCTGTCATTGTATCGTGTCACCCTGCCTTGATTGCTATATTATTTCCTTTGTTCTCATTTTGTTCTTTAGTACAACGGTGATTCCTGAAGAGTGTTGTACGAAAACTTGTTCGAATCATCTTTTTTTCCATTGCCCTTTTTCTTCTTACATGTATTTTCCTTACCCTTTAGGTTGTTTCTTGCATCGTCTCCATCGTATACATTGTTAATAAAGTAGTCCACATGTCGCTTCAGCTCGTCCTACTTATTGCCATATTAAAATTATTGTCTCCTCGTCGAATTTTTATAATTTATTGCATGCATATACCATAAAATCCACAAAACACAACCCAATTGTCACAGTGATATTTATTGTTCACTCCATTATCCGTGACTGCGGTAAGTCCTAGTTTATACTATTGGACAATGAATCTCATTTTGTGAACTATGTGTTCCCAGACTTATCCACTGAATACATGTTCCATTCTTGAACCATGGTGCTGAATACATACGTATTTGTACTGAGCACTCTGGCAAGGTACGTTCGGGCCTGATTGGAAATTTTTATTTCCATTGCTATCAGGTTCGGCCTCATTTCCTCTGTGCTGCGCTGACGAGTCCACAAAGGACGAAACAGTTCTGTCCGCAGATTGAGTATTTCGCTCCTGCTCTTGTAGCAGTTAAGCACTCTTGCGTGGGGTAGTGCCTTTGCTGTTTGCGTTAGGCAGAGCTCACTGACTTGTCAGTTTGAGCACTCTGGCAAGGTACGTTCGGGCCTGATTGGAAATTTTTATTTCCATTGCTATCAGGTTCGGCCTCATTTCATCTGTGCTGCGCTGACGAGTCCACAAAGGACGAAACAGTTCTGTCCGCAGATTGAGTACGTATTTGTACTATATTTCCGGAATTGCGAAATGCACCAAATTGTTGTAATATCCTAAGTAAAGTGAGATAATACATTTATCAACGGTGGGTATGTGTCATAGTTATTGTCTGCATAGATTAGACTAAAAATCTGAGGGAGATGCACTTCAACAGGAAACAGAACAGCTTTTTCCTATTGAAAATGGCAAAATTTCATGTATTGGCGCCTCTCCAAAAACAAACAAAAAACTTATACGACGCCAAACATATCGGTGACCCCCCAATATGTTTAGACAATCAACATAAGCACTACCCAAGGAACAAATTCCCAAGTTTATATAAAACTTTCCATGTGTTTTTTTTAATTTTTGGAGTTTGGTGGTCTGAGCTCCGTTAAATTTAATTGACGTTTGAACATCTGGTCTAACAATAAAGCAGGCTTCTAGCCAGGTCACAATATATTTTATATTCGCTTTACGGTAGCTCAGAGTGCTTAATAAAATAGATCTTGCATGCCGTCCTACCGGTAGAACCCAAGAAACCGAGCTGCAAAAGTGCCGAAGTTTTGGTTGAGAATTTTCTTGAAACAATTGTTGAGATGAGGTCTTTGCTAGGCAAAGTAATGGCGCCACATGCAAGACTATTTTCGGAGCATTGCATATGTCATAATGTGCAATTTTTCTCAATTGTCAAAATGGCTGCACATGCTACTGTCAAGGCGCTAGAAACTCTGTCCAAAGTTGATTTTGGCCATGGCACATTGATCGTGAAGAGGACTTTTAAAATGTCTTTCTCAGCCTGTCATAGCTGTGCAAAATTCCATACTCCGTTTCCATGGTTACCACAGGCTGTTGCCATGGAATATTGTAATTATGCCTTGTACGATCACGTCTAAATTTGTGGACTCCTTCATTAGCCCCTCAGCAACAGTTAAGGGTCAAGTTTTAGGTCAATGTTAGAGCAGAGGCCAAGCAGCATGTCCGTGTATGATGATCCTACCGGTATGTCTTACCGGTATGACCGAGGTCTATACAAGCCATCACTAAAGCTCGTAGCTGCACTGATGAAGCCTTTATGGACGAAACAGCTTGTTGCCTACAGCATTGGGTATTATATTTATTACAACATCTTAAGACTCAGTGGAAACAGCGGCCGATGGGAAGAGAGTATTTAGAAAGCCAACCACTGCGATATTTATCCTTGGCTCTTCATCCGAGTCCATACTCATAAATAGTGCTTTTTATCTACAGCACTTGATTTCGTTTTCGCACCACATTTTTGGGTGCATGCTCTATTATTGTTCTGCATCGATGACCGTCAGTCGCAATAGCCCACTGATGAATGTAGCATGAACTCGATTTTCGGAAAACCTTCATGACTTCCTTGATGCGCAATGATGAGTGCAGAATTTCTATTTAGCAACGCATTTAAGAAGTCTGTACGGTAATTGCCTCCTGCGTTCTTTGATCTGTACGATTTCCCTTTATCCACAGCGTGCAGTGTGGGTGTGCGGGTGGGCGGGGGTTGAAAAATACTAAAACTTTTCATTTCGCAACAATAATCGGTAACCCCAGACAGCCCCTTACAGCAGCTGGGTTTCTGTATTCAAGTTAAGCGGTACCGCGTCCAATCCGTGTCCTGAGCAGTTGCGGATTGTACGAACTTGTGTACAAACATCGAGACTCTGCTTTCTGACGGCATCCACGGTGATAGCTAGGCAGGCTAGGGCAAGGGCAACAGCAAGTGTTGTGACTTGGAGACCAGACTGCATAGCACAGAGCATAACAAGGCATTGGACAGGCACCCACGTACACACTCACACCATGCACACACACACACACACACATCCACATATACATGCACATACACATGCACATACATGTACACACACATGCACACACACACACACACGTGCACATACATGTACATACATGTACACATGCATGCATGCATGCATGTGCACACACACACACACACACACACACACATATGCACACACATACGCGCACACACATACGCACACACACTACTACTACTACTATGTACAACTGCCACAAAATGGCCACGTCGCTCCCAGAAGCGGGAGACAACAGCGAGAAAGGAAAAGAAACAAGGAGAGTAATTGAGGTGAAAGGGGACCGTTCTACACACAGCTAATGTTTCTGCACACACACACACACACACACACACACACACACACACACACACACACACACACTCACAAACACTCACACTCATACTCACACACACACACACACACACACACACATGCACACACGCACGGACACACATACACACACACATACACACACACACACACACACACTCATGCACACACACACTCATGCACACACACACACACACACACACACACACACACACACACACACACACACACACACACACACACACACACATACACAAACAAGCGCATACACACACACTCATGCAAACACACACACACACATACACACACACACACACACACATACACACGCACACACACACACACACACACACACACACACAGATTGACATAGAGATGCGCAGAAAGACACAGAAGGAAATTCTGTGCTCTTTGAGGGTCTATCGTTCGGGTGAAAATATACAACTGTAGTTCACCCCACCATTTCCACCATAACTTACGTTCAACTTGCTTGATTTTGACAATCTAGGGCTCTTTGAAACGCTCTTTCCGCTGCCAAAAGAATGAGGTCACGCTCAACTCCATGGTTGCCACAAAGCCTGCTCCAGAGCGCAGCGAATCGCCAAAGGTCGGGCCTCGCGGTGAAAGAAATACTTCTAAATTTCGTCCCAAGGCCATTTCGCAGTCGTTTCTCGCACAGCCTTGGATTTTTTGCATCTCAATCCGTAGATTCTACGTCATTACGGCCGCATGTCATGAGCTGGCTGCACACCACGTTATCCACGGGAAATCTCCGAAGAACGCGACAAAAAAATTGATTTTGAGCAGTTTGAACAAATTAGTGCCGCGATCCAACTTTCGAGCGCCATATCTTTATCATCGTTTCTCCTATCGCAAAGGCAATTACACCATTGGAAAGCTTGGAGCTTCCTCTTTGATCTACATATTTCCATATTTGCAACAGGGCTAAAAACAATGAAGTTACGACAGGTTTACTGTACACACTTCATATCGTTCGAATTCGAACGATGGACCCTCAAAGGGTTAAGCAGGATTCACCGATTCGCGATGCGACGCGATCTGCGACGGAGGCGTGCAATGCCAACTCGCAAAATACCATTCGCAGAAGAAGTCAGCGATGCGACGATTCCTTGCTGATTTGGCGCCAAGTTCAATGCAGGTGGGTATTTCACCATGGTATTCGCGTGGCTTGATACAGCTTGTACAAATTTACAGGCAACTCTTGAGCCTTTGTACAACTTAGCTGTAGAAAGGGTCAAAAATCGTACGCCAAATCGCATCGCGAAAGTTGAGCCAAGGTCTACTTCTGCAAAGGCACGGTTGCGGCGGTTGCATTGCCTGCGAGAGGGCTACGATTTGGGGATTTCCCGGTTTCGCGGCCGTCGCATCGCGCATCGCATCGCAAAAATACTTCTGTGAATCCCTCTTTATACTTGAAATGTCAAGAAGTAAGATCCTGACAGGTAATCATCCAATGAGCCTGAGAGTAGTTTTCCCGCAACATTCAAGTACTCCCCACCGGTACATGAGCTAACCCATTACCCTCATCATCCATCAGTGTCGCATACAACTGACTGGTGACGTTCTGGGTAAAGGACGAAGCCAGCCCATCCCTCACATGCCGTGCAGCTGCTTCTTTCTCCCTGGATACTTATTGTATTTGTATTTATTGTACTTCAAGGATTACCTAGAGGCTCTAGGTCTGTCGAGAGGATCTCCTACTCAGGAAAATTTCAAATTATCGTATTTCCCGGATTATAATTATGTCACCCTTGATCATAAGTCACATCCCATGTTCAGGTCTGAGCCATTATTGCTTCGATTTATTCACTTCAGTAGAAAGTCATGCTCAATTGTATGTCGCACGTCCTTTTTTTGCCATCGGATTTTTAGTGTAAACGGTGCAACTCATATTTCCAGAAAATACGGTAAGTTCGCACTGGTCAGCCGCCCTCTGAAGTGGCAACAGCAGTGCCGTCTGAGCTACAGTTCTGTTCGCTGAAATCTGACCCAAATTGTATACCTGGCACCCTCAACTTACACGACCCTTGGTGTGTTGGAAGTGGTACGATTGCGGCTGGACATACATATGTACAAGTACAGCGATATGATCGGAACTGATCCAGGGCATCAGTTTGTTTGGTTTAAGTATTAGAAATTAAAATCTTTCGTGTAGCACAAGTGACATCTCGTTCCGCTTCTGCGTTTCTGATCGCCGAGGAATCTGTTATGATCAGCTGGCGGCGTTAATATGAAAATATGTGAACTTGAACTTTGAATACAGCTGGTTTGATAGAAATGAGACTTAAGATATACTCAAATGCCTGGTGACGTTTATAGAGACCCCTAAAGTGCGGTTCAAAAATATAGGCACATGATCTAAAAAAATCATCAGACCAGCATCCAAACCACATAAAATCTGTGATCACTTTGTGCATACAAATTTCGAAATTGGGCGTTTGCTATCCGATCACTTAAAATTAAAATCTACATTATAATGAGAGTAATTGCGGGAAGGACCTGAGTAATATTCCGAAAAGAACTCTCAAAAGCTCCAGCCAGATTTGAAATATTTCAAAAATGCCATGCGTCTATATTTTTGAAATGGACTCTAGTAACTGGCCTTTGGATAGGCGTGGAGGGAAGCGGCGGGGTTTCTTGTGAAATTTAAAGTTTGAATCGATACGGTTGTGCACATGAAGCGCTGTGCATGCTCAGCCAGGTACCAATGGGCTGCATGCTCATTAATGAAAGTGCTCTTACAACTACAACTACAACTGCGTAAGTGGTGCCATTGTCATTATGCAATTTCCCTGTTCTGGTTGCTACTCTAATTACTGTAAAAAGCGGACAGTTTAACCACCCAAAGGTTTAACGGGTTTTTTGTTGTAATTTTGGCATGATAACGTGCAGAAAGTGACGATGGCTACCTGGCCACCCATCTGTATGCGCATTATTACATAGACATCTCAAACCGGGTTCACAACAACGTTTCTGCAAATAACGAAGAAAACGTTCGACTTTGTGACTCGTTCGACTTTCCGTCTTGCAGTGCTAAATGTAAATTAAATAAAAGGGGGTTCTGACGATGGGTGACTGGCCCGAAACGTCGCTAATTTTTCAACATCATTAATAAAAGAATTTTCATCTAAAGAGTGAATAGCAACTAAATAGAGCGGTTGTCAGTTGACAAACCCACTTCTATTTACAATGCAGTTGCGTGATGTCCACCACTTTCTGAACAAGTGTAAATTACTACAACACAACTAGGAGGTCTACTCACCGCCATTGCTGCCTCTACTGAACAACACCAGTGCTGCGGGCAAGTAAAGCATCCGCTTTCACCGACCCAACTCTAGGCAGGAGAGGCGCGGAAGGGACCACTAGCAGTTAGTTGATTCTGCAATGCCAGGAGCTCTGACGATTGTTCTTAGAGAGAGGAGGAGGAGGAGGAGACTGAAAACAAGACAGAAAGAGAGAGAGATAGAGAAATGTTTTAAAAACCTGGCTGGATGAAAGGGTGGATGGATGGTTGGATGGTTGGATGGGTTGGGCAGGTGGGTGCATGGGTGGTTGGGCGGATGGATTGATGGATAGAGGGATAGATAGATTGATAGATGTATGGATGGCTAGATGGGTGGATGGGTGGGTGTATCGATGGATGGATGGATGGAAAGGTGGGTGGATGGATGGGTGGATGGATAAATGGATGGATATGGATGGATGGATAGATGCATGGATGTGGATGGCTGGATGGGTGGATGGGTGGGTGGATGGATGTATCATACTAATGGATGGATGTAATAATATGTACAGATATTTCAAGCGGTAGTTTAGGGGCGGTCAATAAAGTTTTTTTCTCACAATCTACACCTTTGCATGCAAAACGCAAATCCACCCAATCAAGTAGACACTTACTTTCATCTATCAAACGTTTTATTTCCTTTCTCTGCAGGATAGTACAGGGAATGTTGGAAATTTGGAAAAACACATTACTGTAACTAAAGCAGCCTGTTTCCCTTCCCGTTTCCGGTCTTGATGGGGCAATGAAGAGTGGCTGACTAGGCAATGTGGACATGTTAGGGCACAGTACTGTCGAGCGCCGAAGAACGACCAGGCTAGAATTTCACCAAGCACAGCATACCAATGTCTACACGGTGACTGAACTGAGCGTAGGCTTTAGTGCATGGAAATAAGAGGGCGGTGGGGGGGGGGGGGGGGTGAAATCAGTACGAGGCTGACCCCCCAGTTCTTCGGCGACCGGCAGTACTGTAGTGCACTGCTGCTCAATGAAACACAATCGACTGCACGGCATCGGGTCCTGCGCAACCGCGCACCAGCAAACACTAGGCTGAACTTGGGAGCAGGGTGCAAGTGTGTTTGTTATTGCAGTTTATTAGTCTACTTCAATAACTCTATTGTCTATTTTTTTCTTTTTAATCTTGTTTCCTTTTCCCTTATATTTGTGTGCCTGCAGTCGATCTCATGTAATAAGGCAACACTGCCTGTGTGTTCCAAACCAATCCAATCCAATCACACTGCTCTGACGGGAAAGGGAAACGGGAGAGCATGAGAAGAACAATCGGGAAAATGAGAAGGTGGGTACTACCAAGAAGGGCGCATGAAACAGAGAGCCTGCAACTTCTGACTTTTCTGCAGGGGTGTCGGTCACGGCGAAATTCCGACATTACATGGTGTATGGTGCAGATCTGTGGCGGGAAGTGGCGTAGTGTGTACAACTGAGCTGCACTTGTGCCGAAAGATAACTATGCGCTTTTATTCTGCTTGCACGCACTACACCACTAAAATAATTCAATCCCAGGAAATCCGCCGTGACAGCAACCCGTCCGAGCTGCACACCCTGGGTGTCATGAAGGCGTCCTGTTACAGAGTCATAACGACACAACCATGTTTGTGAGTCTGGAGTAGTGGAGGTCCATGGCCAAACCAGGACTGCGTGACAGTACACTGTCTGTGTACATATGTACAGTAAAACCTGTGACTAACGGCCACCCATTGGGATCAGAAAAAAAGCGGTCTTTAGTGGCAGGTGGTCTTTAGTTATAGGTTTGCACTGCACAGCCATTGTACATGTATGAATGTGAGACTGACCGTGCCTGGCGAAGTGGTCTGTAGTAACTTACCAGGCTGGTCGCTAGTCACGGTGGTCTGTAGTACCAGGCTGGTCGCTAGTCACGGTGGTCTGTAGTTACAGGTTTTACTGTAGTACCAGGCTGGTCGCTAGTCACGGTGGTCTTTAGTTACAGGTTTTACTGTAGTACCAGGCTGGTCGCTAGTCACGGTGGTCTGTAGTTACAGGTTTTACTGTAGTACCAGGCTGGTCGCTAGTCACGGTGGTCTTTAGTTACAGGTTTTACTGTAGTACCAGGCTGGTCGCTAGTCACGGTGGTCTTAAGTTACAGGTTTTACTGTAGTACCAGGTTGGTCGCTAGTCACGGTGGTCTTTAGTTACAGGTTTTACTGTAGTACCAGGCTGGTCGCTAGTCACGGTGGTCTTTAGTTACAGGTTTTACTGTACACCGGAATCAACCAGCCTGCTCTATACCAGGCGCGTGCCCCGTATGGGTTCCTGGGTGCCCGGAACCCCCCCCCCCCTTTTCCGCTCAAATGCAGGATTTTGCTTCATTTTTTGAAAATGTTCACGAGGAGGCCCCCCGGAACCCCCCCTTGAAGGGCCCGGCGCATACGCCTGTATACAACACCTACGTGATCACACCATACAGATGTCAACATAGGACACATGATGCTACTGCCGTGGACATGGAAAGACCGGGCGCCCGGCCGGCGACCTCAGTGCGCACAGAGCGTTGCATACAGTGCGCTTGTTGATTGTATGCGTACATGTACTCACAGCTGCATGGCCAGCGCCCTGGGGGCCGCTCGACCTCCAGCCAGATTTCCATGCCCACGACAGTACGAACTACTAGCATCAAGAGTTCATAACCCAAAGAGTTGGGAAAATGGGATCTGGCTGCTGTAGTCCCACTGCGCGGCGGAATTCCAACATGACGTCATGCCGCTGAGGCACAGCTGTACAAAACTCCGAATTCCGCGGTGCTTGGAACCAGGCAGTAGTACAAGCGCAATGAACGTGTACATCATTGTTGACGTAATGTTGGAATTCCGCCACTTGGATCCTATGTATTGTACAGAGTTGCACACTCTTGGGGTTATGCACTCTTGCTAGTAACTAGTATGCCAGTGCAGTGCACAATGGCCTGGCAACACGTGAAGCACTGTGTGCATGCTAGGGCTGAGTCGGGTAGCATTTTCTTCGGGTATCCGGTCCGGGTAGTTTTCCACGGGTAGCACAGGTACCCGATCAGGTAATGTTTCCATGGTAAGACCACAATGCACACCGGCCCCTTCCCTTGCGCATTGGGTAGACATGCGAGAATTATTTGTACACGTGCACTGTACATGATATCATCTGCGACCTAGGGTTTTCGGGTACTATTTGGTACCCGACTACCCGAGGTCCTCACGGGTAGCACGGGTACCCGACTACCCGTGCACACCACTAGTGCATGCACGCTCGTTCTCCTGGACCGTCGCTACCACAATCACTTGACAACGACACAAACGTGAATACAAGTGTTCAATGGCATGGGCCATTAACCTAAGCTAGGTTTTGGCCATGTTCGTACGAGAACCGAGCCCTGTGGCTTACGGAATCGCAAAGCGATGCCACTACTCGCTCTATTCATAATTACTTCGGCGGGCTGCCTACGAGCCGCTTTGGCAGCGCCCTGAAACACGACCTCTGCGCATCTATATCTGCATGGTGGTGTGCGACGGGCAACGCAAGGCCGTTTTCAGAACAGCAAGAACAAGAACGAGAAAGAGGACTTTCCGGGCCTGGGAAAACAAGACTTACCTGGATTGGTGCGCTCGCCGCTCTTGCTAGTACTAAATTCTAGTGGGCTTTGCTTCTTCGGAACGTATTCACCTGTTCAATAGTCTATTCTCGATAGGCTGGTCCTGAGAAATACTGCAAGCGTGTAGCAGTTGTAAACGAAGCTGTCAAATCAAATCAAATTGCAAACTAAAATGAAGGAGCTGAGCAGTTCCGTCACATTTCGAGCCTGACAGCCTTCCTGATGTGTCCAAGCCAGCATCAGCGTTGTGGCGGATCAGGACCCGCACGGGCACTGCGACGCATGTATTTGGCATGCTTTCAGCGCAGCTTGTATAGTCCTGGTCCCATAACAACCTCAGACAGCCGCACGAACTCCAAATCGGGAAGAGGCGGAAGTACAGATGGAGCCGAGGACGCCTAAAATTTCTTCTCCCGTGGCACGGTTTCTCCGTTAGAGTCCGGCGGCTCAGTGAGATGTAGCGGTTGAACACACTCCCGGATCCCCCTCTCAGCCGGTCAGTTTTTGGAAGGGGATGACGTCTTGGGAAAGCAACCACCCATAAAGCTGCATTGGACAAGGATTGTAAATCTGTAGCCAATGGCCTATGCATATGTAGCTTTTGTAGCTCTGCAGCTCCAAGGCGAGACCATACACACAACAACAAAAATGCACCTGATCAGCCCGCAAAGGATCTAGTTCTTCGAGCCCAGGGCCAGGGCTACAGGGCAGGGGCAATTATTACGACTCCCTGGTAGATCTAGCGGTATACCGTGCAGGCTCCAGCCTGCAGGGCATGACTTATGGACTACATGATCAAGGGCTACTAGTACTACTACTACTAGGCCTAGGGATAAGGACATCACATTTGATTTCTCTCCTGTTTTCAGAGTGCCACCGATCTGAGAAAGAGAAATAAAAAATTAATAAAAATCTGAGAAAGAGCGTTGGTACACTGTAGATCTACCACGACTACAACTTACAAGTAGACGGCGCGGTGTGCCAGATCTTGGTGTGAGGACATCGCACCCGTACGTCTACATAATATATACACTGTACGTAGACACGGTGCTGAGACTCACAGACTGCATTCGCTGGATTAGCAAGACGAAATTCGCGTTCGTGGTCGCACTCCAAGGAAAGTCAAACTCAGTTACCTTTTAAAAGAGATTCCTAGGCTGAGTAGGCTCACAGTCACTGTTCTTTTTCTTCTCTCGTGTGTTTACCGCCATATTTCGAGTCCAGAGGAGGGCTCTGGACATCATCGGCCCAGGCACCCTCCTGGACTCCCTCAGTCTACTCCGCTCGGTTGCTGGCCTCGCGTACCTGTACAAGCTACGCTCAACGGATAGCCCAGCGCAACTCACCGCAATGCTTCCACCTCCGGAACCGCCACGGCCTCACCCCAGGACTAGGCGACAGCTCGACGCCAGCCGCCACCCTGCCTACCTGAAGCTTGACCTCCCACACAGTACCCCTAACTACATCCGCCGGTCATTTCCCTTCTGCCTCGTGGAAGTGTAGAACAGCCTCCCAGCTGAGATGCTCGCCAACCTCCAGGTTAAGAAAATGTAGGCGTTCAAAGCGAATGTTCACAGGCATTTGCGCCACAAGCACTGGCTTTGGGCAACGGACAACAACTAGCGCCTCTGATAATTCTCTCTCTCTCTCTCTCTCTCTCTCTCTCTCTCTCTCTCTCTCTCTCACTCTCTCTCTCTCTCTCTCTCTCTCTCTCTCTCTCTCACTCTCTCTCTCTCATTCTCTCTCTCTCTCTCACTCTCTCTCTCTCTCTCTCTCTCTCTCTCTCTCTCTTTCTCTCTCTCTCTCTCTCTCTCTCTCTCTCTCTCTCTCTCTCTCTCTCTCTCTCTCTCTCTCGCTTTCTCTCCCTCTCCCTCCCTCCCTCTCTCTCCCTCTCTCACTCTCACTCTCTCTCTCTCTCTCACACTTTCTCTCAGCCTGTCAGGGACCTACGTAAGCTGAAGCATGATCAACCTATATTATTTGCATTTGTTCTTTCTGATCTTCTCTTTCTCATTTCTGTTGCATTCTCAGATGCTCTCATAACTAAGTCTATCATTCTTAGTATACCCCCTTGGCCCGCACAGTCCATGTTGATTCCGAGACTGAAATGGTCGGAGGAGTGCACTGCGCCTGACCAACAGAGCTCTTGTAGCACCTACTACTCCTTTGTTGTCTTTGTCTTTTTTCTTTGCCACTTTTATACCCCCTATTACTTTGTAGGGATGTGCACATAGTATAATAACAAAAATAAACATATGTGCAGCTGCAGCGATGTCTTCAACTCCATTCTCCCGAATCAAGCTCCGCATGAAGACATCCAAGAAGAAGATTGCCTGATGAGTCCAGCGGGGACGAAACGTACGTCGAAATCAAGCTATGTCGTTGCTGTGTCATCTTATATGTGCCATGCGCTACTTGATGTACCAGCCTGCTATGTCAGATACCGCCAACCATGCATCAACTAGGCGCCAGGCGCGAACTGATGGTGGTGGTGGTGGTGAGAAGGAGAGCTCTGTACCAGAACTTTGCAGCTTAGAGAGCGTGTGTGGGCAGGTGTGTCTTTACCACCATATTTTTCAAGACAATACAGTGTCGGAATTCGCGTTATGAGAAGGGTTAGCAAAGAGAATTCGCACATGCATGATGTTCACACGTCGTACATGTATATGATTGTGTACAGACAGTACAGCATAGTAAATTTATGACTGTCCTGACACAAATCCGCGAAATCGTGTTTCGACTACTTTTCCGAACTGAAAAATGCGAAAGTTCGCAATCCAGTCCGCTAACCGAAAAAAATATTCGCGAACTCGAACGCGGAAGTCGTGATGTTAAACCTCCGTAATAATTCACGGCTCGTGTCAGACTTGGCCAGAGGCCGGCATCCGTAGGAACGCCACCGCCCTTCAAGGATCATTAAATGGAGGCCGTGATCTAATCTTCTGCCTTTGCGAGATAGAGCGGGCATGTGCAAATGTGCGTGATACTGACGATTGTGAAGTCCGATCGCTAGGATTCAGCGGATGCTGCTCCGAAAACGTTTGTATAATGCTAACCAAAATGCTCCAAAACGACCGTATAATCCTGATTTAACTTGATGCTTCAGAAAAGGCTATAATGCTCTTGGTTTGACACAAAAAGCTAGGGAGAATGACTGCAAATTCTCAAACTTCAATTATAGTCAATCTGCCTCTGAAGCAAACGCAATATCTCTCAGTAGCTCCACCGCCTGTTAGTACCATAAGACATGATCGTTTCTCCAGTGGCTGCTCTCCATATTGCAACTTGATGCAGGGGTGTATCAAATCATTCTTTTTCCCCTCGTTATCCAGGTAGTGAGAGGTGAAAACCATAGTTGCTGCTGATCATTGGGATGTTGGAAGCTTATCATGGCAAGTGGTATTCCTGCTGCAGACAAGCTGTCACTGCTTCCACTCTGTGAAAAATTTCTTATCCGAAACAGCAGATAGTAGGCCAGTTCGTGAGAGGCGATCACGGATCGAGATCCCTCCCATTTGAGGAAAGCCCGAAAACACGTGGTTCAAAGTTATTTTTGTTACGCTACAGCCTTCGCTTGTGCTGTCTTCTATGGTATTGTATTGCTTTTACTTTTACATGGCAAGTCAAACGGGCAATTATGCCCGATGTTATGATGACGATGGAAAGGGAGAAAAGATTAAGAACAAGGTTAGTTATCCTGGATTATGGGGATTGAAGAAAACGGTGAGTCTAGGAATCTCTCCTTTGATCATCAACATTGGTCATGAAAGTAGACTAGGCCTCGACCAAATATGCTTGTGCATATTTCGGCATATTTTGTGAGACAGTTCATATATGGCATATTGAGCGAAAAAGGGAATATTGGAATGAAGCCAGCATATAATTCAAATATTCTGAAGAAAATGAGGACAAAACATTCATATTATGGACAAAATGCGTTCAGAAATGCCTTTTATGGATGAATTTGGAATGGTTGAGGCGTTTGCTACATTTCCACATGGATATCCGGATGAACACTATCGCTACGGTTGCTGGGGACACACCCCAGCCATACTATTCCGCATGTGTTTTGATTTCCACCATAAGCATGATAACCGTGAAGCCAATGAATATTCCAAGGTTGTAATTTTACTGAAATGATCTACACTTTCTGCTTATGTCGAGCATATTTTGGCATATCTTTTTGCATATCTTGCTAAGCCTTTGGCATAATTATTATGGACGTTTTCCCTGATATGCGACGAGCATAATAATTATGCTCTTTTTTTTTAGCATATTTGGTCGAGGCCTAAAGTAGACTTTCAATGGACGTGAGAGTTGAGATGTGCTAGGTCAGGCCAACTAGAGGGGAATGCTAGGCTGTGAGATTCCGAAGTACATCCATTCTGTGTTTGTTTTATGAATGCATTAGAAATCCAACTGTCTTCTTCCCCTCTTGTTGTTGTACAGACTAATGCACTGCCACAATAGTTCTAAACTCGGATGCCGAGCCAGTAATAAAAATAAGAGAACCATGCACCTTCCAAGTTGGACGGCTGTTGGTTTGCGCACTGGAGATGCGTTAGAGCTAGGTCTAAGGTCGCTGAATGGCTCAGTAGCCTATCAGTTTCGTGCCCTATTATCACACTTTCTGACTGTTTATCATCTTGCTACAGTCGTGGATAGTTGCTGCATAACTCGTTCTCATGTGCTGGGCGAATGAAGAAACAACAATCTGCACAAGCCCCTTTACAGGAACTCAGTCAGACTTTTGGTAATGTTGTTCATGATCCGACGAGGCTAGCTATCATCCCAATACCGTGTGGACAGAATGCCTGAAAACAGTCTACAAGCATTCCACCCTGTGTCGGTTGCAGATGTTGCGACATACTTAAAAGCGGTGGACCCAACCAAAGCAACTGGCAGCGATTCAGTCCCCGGGATTGTCTTGCAGAAGTGTGCTCGCATTCTTGCCCCGACACTGTCGCAAGTCATCAATGCCTCTTTGTCTCGTGGTGTTCTGCCAAAGGGCTTCAAACACTCCCATGTTTGTCCTCTCTACAAATCCGGTGATCCTTCATCAGCAGGCAATTACCGCCCCGTTTCTCTTCTGCCCATCGTGTCCCGTATTCTCGAGCAATGCGTCAAGAAACAATTAACTGATTACCTACACCAGAATGAACTCTACCCACCTACCCAATTTGCTCACAGACACCACCACTTCACAGAGGATGCATTGATCTTAGCAGTAAGCCGGTGGCAGGCAGCCAGGTCCAGGCGGGAGTACACTGGCATTGCTATGCTCGATATGTCGAAGGCTTTTGATCGAGTTCAGCACGCAAGACTTCTGGACGAGCTTTACACCATTGGCATTGCCGGGGGGAGTTTCCCTCCAATGGTTCTGCCATTACCTGAGTGATCGAACACAACAAGTTCGTGTGGTAGACAACTTGTCTTCTTCTGTTAACTGCACAAGGGGCGTTCCACAGGGGAGTGTTCTTGGGCCGATTTTGTTTGTGCTTTACTCTCACCAACTGGGTTCTGTGCTACCCCATGCTGTCCCTCATCAAGAGTTTGCTGACGATAATAATAATTATAATTGAATACTCGAACTCTGATATCGCACAACTCAGCACAACTCTCACGAAGGCTGTGACGGATGCTGCACTTTGGCTCAATGATATCGGCCTGCTCATAAATGCCAGCAAAACACAGGTCTTGTTTATTCAGCCCAGTGCAGCAACTGTCCAACCACCTCCTGTGTCCTGTGGCACTGATAAGCTGGACGTGACATCCACAGCGAAGTACCTAGGCGTTGTTGTCGATGACACATTGACATGGAAACCTCATGTAGAGCATGTTGTAAGAAAGACTGCGCACACTGTTGGCCAATTGTGGCGGCATGGGCGGTGCCTAACACTGTCGGCACGCCGGTCATGGTACATCAGCATGACAACCAGTCATTTGTCCTATGCATCAAATGCATTTTACCCGAGCCTTACAGCCACACTTCTCAAGAAGCTCATGAAGATCAGTTAATCGGGCATTCGTGCTGTTCTGCGCTTGCCACCTCGTACCTCAACTGCGCCTCTCTTTATCCGCCTTAATATTTCCTCTCTTGCACATCTTTTTAACTTTTAAAGGAAAAGATTCTTGTTTTTGATCACAGATGCCTCCACTCAAATACAAGCATTCTTTTCTCCGTTTTTTTCGTTGAATTTAACAACCAAGATCAGGCTATTCGTCGCAACACCCGTGGCCAAGCCACGCACCTTTTACAAGTACCTTTTATTCGCTGCCCTGCTGGGCGGTCGCTGATACAGTTTATGGGCAGCATTTACTGGAATATGCTTCCAGCTGACATTCGAAGCCTGGACGGCACTGTGAATCTAAGGTTACATTTGAGACGGGACCATATTGATGTACTTTCTGTCACCAACTGACCTTTCTGTAGCGGTTTCTCGTGCCATTCCCGTGTCACAAAGCTGGAACATTGAGTATAGTCCTGCGTCCCAAATCTAAAAGACGTTGTTTTGCATGTCCCGTTTCAGTCTCAAGCAGACAACCTGAGCTTTGCATGGGTGGAAAGACCACGTCCTAGGGATGTCGAAATGGCTTGTTGTCATGTCCAGAACTATATTCGGCATTATAAGACTATCCGAGCATCAGAGCATTAGAAAGGAAGAAAACGAGCATTATGTGAGGTTCGAGCGGCATAACGAGTTTCATAGTGGATAATAGGAGCACCGCCACAGTTCGCTCTCGATTTTACTGCTTCTGGTGCCTTGCGGGGAAGGATAGGCAGACCAACCACTCTCTCACTGGATTGTCGGGAGAAGCTGGGGCTTGTGCTTCTGTCGCGACCTGGCCTAGCCCAGCTTCGGAAGGTGGCGCATGATAAAATGCCGATGGAATTCATTGCGAAACAGCACTGTTAATTAGCTTGGCCATAATAACCTCTGACATGCTTGCCTGCCTACTCGTGCGCACGCATGCATTCCTGCCGGAAATGTCTACCTGTGGCGACAATAATTTTTTCATGGACTGATCTTCTTTTTTAGTGTTTGCACACTTTTGGCTGCTGTGGCACTTTTGTATTTTCGTGCTGCTGCGCTCTGTACGGCTGCACTAGCCGTATTAACTGTCGTACCCAGATGCACACATTCAATCCCTGGCTATGCTTTGGAATTGTTTTCGTTGCCTATGTCCTCATCTCTCTTCGTTTTGTTTTCGCTGCCTGGGCTCTCATTTATCTTTGCGTGCTTGCTTGCTTGTATTGCTGAGGGAACATATGCTGGTTTGTATTCGTGGGTCCCCATGGTGCATGGGCCACGCGTACTCATCAGGCGGCTGTGTGTGAAGAATAATAATAGTGGATAATATCGGGAAATCCCAGGTTTTCGCAGCAATCAGCTACAGTCATGGTCATGAGGTGCAACCATAACTATGCATTGTACCGACACAAAACTTTGTGATTGTGTAGACACGTAACGCCTCCAGGGGCGTAGTGTAGCCCTTTTCAGCCTGCTTCGGAAGGTCATGTGTTCACCCTAAGGCTATTTTCATTTTTGCAGCCAAGGATAGTGGCTCAGCCAGCATATTTTACTTGGAATTTTTGCGGAGACCTGCAAGTGAGAAAATTCAATGAGTTTGATTCAGCAGTCCATACATCATTCAAGCACCATCTCTGTACACTGGTTCATAAAATATTTCTTCATAAAACCCCTTCACACATGATGAAGTACAATTGTTTTTCGACAAGCTCAACCCGTAACGCGCTCATCCTGCCTCTTGTTAAGTCAGCCCAGTATCTAAAGTCCCCTTTGTTTTCCGGCTACTTTCATTGGTTATCATTACCATACGGTCTGAAAACTTGTTCTTCTATTGGTCAGTTTAAAGATCTACTATCACAACTGAACTAGACGCAATAATTATCATCGAAGAACATTCTCGAATACCTGGGTGATGCACGAATTTTGATAGTGCTCACTTCCGTTAATCGTTTTTCTTTGTAATTTTCCATTCATTTTCTGCTTTAATTCATAATTATTTGCTTTGTTTTCCTAGCTTACTATTGCCGTGGCTGGCTCAACGCCCTTGTCTCAGGGGATTCTGTCCCTGCATTAGCTATGCTTGTCACATGCTATGAGATTGTGTCTAATAATAATAATAATTCTCCTTTGATATTGACTTACATGTACTATCGGCCTCTTCTTACAAACTTTTCGCTGGAGGCTCCGACATCTGGATTTGCAAACAAGCATGCTTCTATTCCTCGAATGGTAGGGATCAGCAAGTTGGACCAAAAACCGCACAGTCTAGCCGTTTCACACGTTTCGCGGACATGGTACGGCAAACTCTAACTACTTTGTTTGCGAAATTTGATATACAGCGCTACGTGCCTGACCTTTAGCATTAATGCTACATAATTATTAATATACAATGTACATTTGCTTGACTCGTTCCTACATAAAGACCTTATGATTGTGGCAATGTGAACAGGTAAAGGTATACAAGCCATGCATGTAGCATGCCCAACCGAGGCAGTTACACAAATCCGGAGAAATGGTTAAGGCTATAAACAAATTTATATTTTATTAATGCAATGAATATAACTAAATGTGCACTCATATCACAACCATGGGGACGAATAATGTATTCCAGATCGTTTTCTTGTCACAATTATCAATGGAATTCGTGACTAAAGAGAATGATGAAACTACAAAAGGATTTATACACTTGGAGTAAAACAGCGAGGATACAAGCATAGTAAGAAAAATAGCACAAACCTAGGAACAATTTGCACAGGTAATAAACTATAGGTGAGAAGAGAAATGATAGGAAATTCAGCAAGTGCAGTGTGACAATGGACAATTGCATGTGCAAGTGTGTGTGAGTGCGAATTTACTGGAAGAGCGTAAGTGCGGTGACATTTTCTTTTTGTTTACAAAGATTTGGATCACGAATGCGAATGTAGACTGCTTCTAGAACTTTCAACTGCTTGAAAGTACTTGCAGAACGAACAACACTGAACCAAGAATCATCATAACTTTCACGACACACGGGGTTAGACAACAAATGCAATTTGTGCGCATTTAGTGCGCATTTAGTTATATTCATTGCATTATTAAGACTATTGTCTCCACGTCGCCTTTTTATTTTATTATTTAAGGATTTCCCACAGGCATAGCCTATCGGGGGGAAAGAGCTCGTTCCAAAAGAACTGCCTTTGCCAGGTACAGCTGAGGAGGCTCGAGAACTAGAATTGCACATGGACTCAGTACGAAGTGCGAAAATGGAAGTAGCAGGGGAGACAGGGTCAAGACGAGCAGAAAAAGGGCCTTGCAATACAACTCGGGACGACAACAGCTCACTGACGATTCCAGAACGGATTCGAAATGTCAGGAGTTGGAGCTTGCATTCCCCTCGTTCCAGCACTGGGCAGACTCCCAGCATGGTGTACAGGGGAAGAGTGTGGGCCAATGGGTGCTCATCGGCCACGCAACGGATGCAACCTTTATCTAGTTTGGCGACTGTGTTCCGCTGGTCAGCGGACAGTCCTGGGAGAAACGCATTCGACGCATATAGAATGTCCGGTGTGACAAGCCGGGCAGAGTAATACAGCATGGCCTACCACACTGTTAGACAGTGTCGAATCTAGCGGAGGATCCGCAGCTCCATAACTGTGAGTCGAACGATAGAGGTGACTTGCGGCGACCAGCGAAGATTTTCGTCCAGAGTGACTCCGAGGTAGTGAGCCGTACTGGTCTGGGCAAGAGGCGTGCCAGTCCAAGGAATGCCTTTTCATTTGCTGAAGTAAAATAAGATAAACAACAACAACGTAACCGTTGAAACTCTCTTCTTTGAGAGCTGGTCCAGCCTCCAAACAACGGCAGATGAAGCTGAGTGGCGAATCTCGTTGTACCTATTCTCTTCCTCCGGGCGTCGCTTCCGACCAACAGCGGGCTTTGCTTGCAACGCCGACTCGATTATGACACTTGGAGATCTACTACAGTTTCTAGGAATCTAGCTATAGTATAGCGCTAGCTACTATCAAAGAGTACATAACCCCCACCCGGCCGGGGGTTATGTACTCTTGATACTAGGGACCTTTCGCACCACGCGTGCGCGTACGGATACGAAACGAATGCTGATTCGTCACCTGGGTTCGAGGATTCGTCAGAGTACGAGTCCGTGCGGAGAACTCGTTTTCACGAAGCCTCTTCATTCGTGGCACGCTCCGAATCCGTCAGGTACACATTTATTTGGATAGGTACACATGTTTTGCAAGGTACACATTTTTCCCTTGATTCCATGATCCATGCACGTGTGCGTGTAAAAACCCGTATGCCAAGCTACCGGCGCCTGCGGCCGTATTCGTAGTTGCACATTTGCATGACGACTTGCGAAACCTGAAATCTGTTTTCAACGAAACGATTACGAGCCTAATCAAACTTTCGCTTCGCATTCGTTTCGTAGCAAATGCGAAAGGTCCAAGAGTACATCACCACTAAAGTACTCTTGCTTCCAGGGAGTCGTAAAATAAAGTATTTTACGACTCCCCGCTTGCTACTATGCATCATGTCAGTTACAGCCCCTCTCGTTGTCAGGAAATAATGTTTGCTTGTGCTACTTCTCATCCAGTTGACTTCTTATTATGACTTTGTACGTTATTATTTTGTTGAGCTCCGCTTTTCCCCTTCATTCTAACTCAAGTGCAGTTTAGCGTGTATTGGCTTGTGATTTCCTTTCTTCTGTTTGCTTGGCATTTTATCGCTCCACAGGTACCCTCGGTCTCAGGTGCTCTCACATTTGTGCAATTGTTGATTTTGGTCCTGAATTGTCCTCCCTGTTGCTTTGCTACCGTCCTCCTCCTTCCTCCACCTTTGGGCTTGTAGCCCGTGTGTACTTGCGAATTCAAATAAAAATTATACATACATACATACATCATTTGTCATGCTTTCGCACGGAATATTTCTTCGAATTCACTGAATTTTCCAGGCAGCATGACGGCAAACTCCCCGGGGGCCCGGGGATCGCCTGGATTGCTTTTATTTTGAAACGCACATGTAAAACCATACGAGACGAGTATTGTTAACATCTCGACATGTTGCTGTTCGAACGTTCCCAGTGTTACATTGTACCAAGAGTACATAACCCCCGGGGGTTATGTACTCTTGATTGTACTCGTACTGTACCAGCATTTGATACACAATAATACGGTATGCAGCTCATATGGCATAATTATGTGCGCAGACGTCCATACGCGTGGTGGCGAGGTCGAGTGTACCACAGAATTTGCTACACACACACATCCATATACGGTAACTGAATCCTTTTGCTTCTCGTTCCACGTGCTTTGCCTTTTTGTTTTCTTATTTTCTCTTTGACTTGTGTTCCCGCGGCCCCTTCAACATTAGTTTCAGCTGAGAAAAGAAGCTCGTTGTCCTTTCACCAGTTTCACGGAGGTTTTGTTCCGAGGGCAAGATATAGTTTAATGTAGTTGCCTCCTTTGCCAGTGGCAATCAACAGGATTTGGTACACGTGGTACATGTCGGGAGTGAGTGCTTCAAGCACGTTGTCCGTCCTGAATTCAGCTGCAACCATTGAGGAGCTGCGTAGGCTACGACTACTAGCAGCACAGGTTCTCGGTAAGTGCGAGTTGTCTGTGAAGACCACAGTGTGTTCAGCCTGCTCTCCCAAAATGGCTATCCTGCTGTAGAGTATTGCATGACGATGCACATGCAGTAGACAAACCACAGTAGCATATACTTGCTACCCAACAGATTATTATTATTATTATTATTATTATTAGTCAAGTGGTGTGTGTGTGAGAGATTTAGAGAATGTGTGTGCGGACGCGCGTGTGAGTGTATGTGTATGTGAGAAAAGGGAGAGAGTGTGGGTGTATGTTTGTGTAGTGGTGTGGGCATGTGTGGATTTGGCATTTGTCCCCAGCTCTATTCTATATCATTTATGCCGGAACTACTGCTGCATAGCCCCAAGTCCGAAGACTTGGCAACTTCACGCCTGCACCTGACTCTTGCGCTATGATACGCGTCGCTTATGACACCCCTCGGAATTTCCCACCTTGCTCCCCCTTACCGTATTTCCGCAAATAAAAGGCCGTCCTCGTATACAACGCCTTCCTCGTTTACAAGGCCGGGGCAGGGGGCGATTGAAAAAATATAAGACCGTCTCCGATTAGAAGACCGGGCCTACTAAATGAGTCTTTGTTCTTGTGTTAAAAATGGAAGACCGTGCTCAAACTGTGGAAAAAATAGAAGACCGTGCTCAAACTGTGTAGAAGTAAATGGAAGAACGGGGGTAAAACTGTGTGGCGAGAAATAGAAGACCGGGGTCAAACTGGGTTGAAAGAATAAAAGACCGTCCTCGAATACAAGACCGTCCTCGATTATAAGGCCGGGTTAGGGCGAGGTTGAAAAAATAGTAGACCGGCCTACTATTTGTGGAAATATGGTATGTTCTGGCTGCCCGTTTTGGATCCATCAGTTGCCTGATGATCGTAGAGATACGTGAAACTCGGAGTTGTGACAAAGCTTCCCAACTCTCTCTCTTGTATTATTATTATTATTATTTAAATTTTGAATAGGGCAATCCCCACAGGCCTAAGGCCTTTTTACAGGGTACCCTATGTGGTCACGTATAGATTTGCGGAATAGTGAAAGCAAGGAACAGATAAATGTAGCACGTTTCTGAAAACAGAATAAGCCAAAAACTTGTCTTATTGTCCCCAAGCTCCAACGGAGCCACTTACAAATTTTAGGAAACCTCACACCTGAACTCCAAACAGTCTCGTTTTAATTGCTGGGATTCAAATCAATAATTATTAAAGTTTTTGGAATGATGGGCCATGCCTGAAAATGTTGGTGTAATACTGATTGGAATCGCAGTAAGGGGCCATCCGGAATTATCGATAATTCTCACGAAACGAAAAAGTTTAGTTATGACCCTCCCCCACCCACCCACCCCCATGAACGAAAAATATATTGACTTGACAGCTAGAATGGGCTGATGTTTCAGCTACTGTATCATTATTTTTCATAACAAAACTCTCCTCAACCCACCCACCCATGAACGAAACTTTTTCTCTTCGTGAAAAAGATCGATAATTACGGATGGCCCCTAAAGACACTGTCATTGGAGTTGACGGGTGAGGTTTTATAAAAAATTGTAAATCTCTTGAAACCGATGTGCACCAGTTTCCAATAGATTTATGACTTGCATGTTTAAACTCTGACCCAAACACCTGCTCTCTACGTGATTTCTCTACGTGTCACATTATTATGTAGCTCCATCTTTAACAAACATAAACTATACACATGTTGGATACAAAGAGGAGGCATACTCCCAGACACAAAAAATATATTCTACAACTACTACTACTACTACTACTACTACTACTACTACTACTACTACTACTACTACTACTACTACTACTACTACTACTACTACTACTACTACTACTACTACTACCACTACCGTAAAATCCCGCCAGAGCGCCCCTACCTCCTCGACGCTTAAGGTGGGGAGGGGCGGATGGGCGAGTCCAATTTGCCGCATTCAGTGCTACATGAAAAAGTACTCACCCTACGAAAACTGTTGGTCCATCTTGTACACCGACGAAAGGTCAAGAGCCACGAGTCGTACAGACCCGTCAAAACTCAGGGTTTGTGCGATCCCTGGTCAAAAGGGTGGGCACTGTTGCGTACACTTCCAACGGGGTCGAGCACCCGTCTGCAGTACAGTACGGCATCACAGACTGCGACCGAGATACGATAAATCACGTCCCTGACAAGAAGTCAGGGAGAGACGGGGCGCTCTGGCGGGATTTTACGGTACTACTACACAACGGGCACGGGTAGGTGGCACGACATTTATTCTGGGAGGCGAAGAGACGGGGACAAAGACGAATGAAACGACTACATTATGGAAGAGAGAGAGAGGGAGCTCGAGTCAGGATGTCCCCTTGGAAAAACGCGATTCCGCGGCCGCGGCAAATTTCGTAGAAATTGCCATCATCCGCAGAAATCACGGAATCCACTCTTTTGCCCACAGAATCTGAATTTTTTAGGGTAAATTAGTAAAATTGCTACTCAGAAAGCAGTAGAAAATGAACTACTTTGCGATCTGTTTTCGCACATTGCCCTTGCCAGTGCAGGTGAGTGCAGGTCTCTCCAAGATTTTTCACTCTCATTCGGTTCAAAGGATAGTGTGAAAAGTGCTCCTTCATGTACCCTAACTACATTTGTGGCAAGTGAAATCCAACACTTGGCATAAGGGACTGCACCATGCAGTCTGCAGCCCCTGCAGCCCTGCATTCGTACAGTACATGTGTTACATACAACTTTATCTGTCTGATGACAAAACTCGTACTCATCACAGTCAAGGTTCAAAAGGTGCTGGCAAAAATGAATGGGGATTGGATACCAATACTCCTTATGTGTACCATATTTGTGAACTGTGTGTATCTACGCTGTGACCTTTCGATCTGTTTGGATGCATACGGCTCTATAGTACAAATTAGGCGAAGTGCATTACATCATCGGTGTCCATTTGTGGCGCTGTCCCCTATGGCAAGTGTCGGATTTCACTTGCCACAACTGTAGTTGTTATATCCTCTGCGAGGAGGGTGAAATACTTGTAGAAAGTGCCGCAGATTTGTGATTTTACCGCAGAAAATGCCGCAGAAAACCCCCTTTACCCCCGCGGAATTTGCCGCAGAATTTCGAATTCTTGGCCGCGTTTTTCCAAAGGGACAGGACTCAGGGCGAATGCAAGATAATCGGCTTGGGTAGCTATGGCAAATATGGGCGCGCAAGTAGCTACCCAGCCGGGCCAACGGAATGAAAGGTGACAAAAGGAGACAAAAGGTGAGTACGAGGGTGCATGCAGGCCAACTTGCAAAAGGTTATAGAACGTAAGGGAGGAGGCACCCAACACACATCGTGTCAAGTGCAAAGTCATTCAGTAGGTAGGGCGACTTTGAATATCTAATCTATAATATAATATAGTCTTTATTTCAGGATTACCCAAAGGCTAACGCCTATCTGGGGGATCTCCTATTTGTGTATGTACTAGTAGCATAATATCATTGAATGAATACCCAGAGCAGCCGACTTCTCCATATCAGTTGCGTATCAAATGTATGTATACAGGATCCATATATGGTCACGTGGTGCCAGGGCTCCAGCACTTGCAGCTAACAGTCCTTTTTTGGTGACACTTGTGTTCTCGCTTTCTCTAGGGCTGTGTACCTCCAATATAATTATTGTGCTTCCCTCCCTTTCTCCTCCTACAAACGAATTTGCAGATTCAACTGGCTAAAGTACAATCACACACTGCATAAATTCTGTTTTGAAGTCAATGTTTCGGCCGATGGAAGAGATTGCTCGATATTGATGCTCCACAAAAATGTCGGCAAGTGCATTGTTTTTTGTTGTTGTGCAGTAAGGTGTTTCATCTCCTCCTCCTCCTCTTCCTCCTCCTCTTCCTCTTCCTCTTCCTCTTCCTCCTCCTCCTCCTCCTCCTTCTCCTCCTCCTCCTTCTCTTCCTCCTCCTCTGTGTATAATTATTTCCTTGCTGCTACCTCTCCGCATGTGACCTTGTGCCGGGCTTGCCTTCACTCTGTCCCCATCATATTTCCAAATCTTGGCTCAAATCGGAGTGTTCATGCAAGTTTTGCCTCTCATTTCAGATAGGGGTAAGTAGTTTCCTTGTTCCTTGGTGAATTGTATACAGCAACGTGTATGTGTGTGTGTTTGTGTGTTTGTGTGTGTTTGCGTGTTTGTGTGTATGTGTGTATGTGTGTGTATGTGTGTGTGTGTGTGTTTGTGTGTTTGTGTGTATGTGTATGTGTGTGCGGGTATATGTGTGTTTATGTGTGTGTGTGTGTGTTTGTGTGTATGTGTGTATGTGCGTGTATGTGTATGTGTGTGTGTGTGCGTGTGTGTGTGCGTGTGTGTATGTGTGTGTGTTTGTGTGTTTGTGCATATGTGTGTATGTGTATGTGTGTGTATGTGTGTGTGTGTGCGTGTGTATGTGTGTATGTGTGTGTATGTGTGTATGTGTGTATGTGTGTATGTGTGTGTTCGCGTGCGTGCATGTGTGTGTGTGTATGTTTGTGTGTATGTGTGTGTGTGTGTGTATGCTTTTTCGTGTGTGTGTGTACATGTGTGTGTATGCATGTGCTTGCCCACACGTAAATCCGTGTGTTTGTTACCTGCATGCTGTGCCTGACAGTCTTGTGCACTAGTCTGCTGGCTGTCCGTTGCCCTAGCATGTCAGGCGGGCATCCATGTAGCAGCGATGACGACGACATCGACAAGAAGATCAGCTCCAGACGTTTGCACGCTGAACGGAACTGCCCAGCACTGCAGTGGACAAACACTGGACGATGTGCCACTTCACCTGGCTGTACGGACCACTCTGCTGTAAGCGTGTGTGATTGTTTTTTTGTTTAAAAATTTTTGCAAGATACTTGTAGCCACAAACCACCATGGTGCAAATGCCAGCAAGAGATTGCAAGGAGTCACACAGCGAAAGCAGAGGAAGCAGTGAAGACGGGGCAAAAGTGACTAAACCAGCCAAGGATCTCAGTATCAACACTGTTGTTCATTTTGTATTTTGTGTTTATATATGTGGATTTCCCATAGGCCTTAGCCTAAATCGAGGAAGGTCTCCTGCTTGCCCTTGTCCTTGCATTTCCTCTAACAACTGTTTTTAAACAATTTTTTAAAAATAATGTTCAGCTCTTCGCATACGGTAGAAATGGCTAATGCGGCTTATGTCATTTGTGCCTGGTTCCCCTGCATGTGAGACTACTCGAAGCTGAGGACCAGTTATTGTAGCCTCGACATAGCGACTAGCGTTGACGCCAACTCAGAAATGGCTGTGACTATCTGCCAAAAATGAACTAGCCCACGAACTTGAGGAGGGATAGAGGTGTTGTCATCACCACCGTAGGACGGTCATTTTCAACACGCTACTGCCGCTGGAGCGACTTTGACTGCAGGGACGATTGTTGATCGCCTAAGTATTAGTTGTGGTTGTCAAACGTGTGCGGCCTTCGATGTGAATATGAAGAGTTTGTGTCTACCGAGCGTTTGTTGTGCACACCTGAGGTGTTGCCAATGCTGCTGTAAACATGGCATTCCACTGGCTCAGGGAGAACAACATCAACTCAGTCGTTCTGAGTGTAGAACCATTCCTGATAGCTGTGCTGGCCAGCACTAGAATCGGCAGGACGCTGTACTAAACTGGGTGCACAGGGATTACAGTCTGTGCGTGTGTAGGGACGTCCGACTGCTCATTGTGTTTGTCTTGACATCAGGCCATGCATCCATCTGTCACCTGAGGTGATTCTGCATGCTCTGTGTCCATACTCCATAAAATTCATGCTCCATGTCTCGTGATTCAATCCTTTTTATCCGCTTTCATAATTATAACCTTCTGCATTATTTTAATCATTTTATACATACATTTTCATTTACTCTTCATCATTTTGTCATAACTAGGTCTCCGGATCTGGTGAGAAGGCAGAAATGCCTGTTCACTTGGTGAAGTTAAATAAAATACACAAACAAACAAACATTTGAAGCGTGCAGTATCATCAGAAATCGTTAACACATGGTTGCGTAAAGCCAGTCATGGTGCGAGAAAGCCGGACGTGAACTGATCTCGCCTTCTCATTCCTGCACCAACACCAGATGCGTGTGATGCGTGTGCGTGTACAATGTGGCTCTCAGGTGTGCAGGGAGTCTTCTTATCATTGTTCGCACCAATGTTACTCCCTTGCCACCTTTTTTTGATGTGCATTCCCCTGGAGATGACATTCCCACCTTAGCTGTGAAAATAGCTGCAGAGCGACACGGTCACTGTTTGCAGCTTTAGCAAAGGTATTGTTTAAAGTATGTTCGTCATTCTCACCAGCTTCATTCTGACATTGCTCACTTTGAAAGCAAGTGCTGGACTTCTTTTCTTTTTTCATCATCGGGGGTTTCTGAGGCCAGGTAGCATGGGCGCCTGATTGTAGACCGGCTATGTCCACAATCAGTTCTCAAGCAATGCTCATCTTCAAAGAGCAGTTTCATAGTGCATTTCTCGTAGCAAGCGAGGGCCTTTCTCAGCCTTCTGCAGTTTGCTCAGGATGTTGAATGCGTGAAAAAGGCAAGGTGTTAACAAGGTGCACTTCGATTTCCATGGAGACCTGATGGCAACTGAAATAGCAGCAGAGAGACAGCAACAGAAATAGGGGTACAAGTTCTGTTTTCCTTGCTTTCATCAATGTGTTTTCTTGGCTGACCATCTGAGTCAATATGTGTCACTGTGTGTTTACAGGGACCTGTCCGACAACTTCATTGAAAACATTGTGCCGCAACACTTTCAAGACATCGGCGGCAGCGTGAAAACCATGTAAGTAAATGCAGACTTTATTTGCTGGTGCATTCTCTGCTCGCACTCCCCGATGATCCCTCAATGCACTTCACAATGGTCTTCCATGCTCGAGTCTGCTCTCTCGATTCCTCCAGTCACATAGGATTATAGGCTGCTGTATTTTCACAAATTTTCCGTGTACTTTTATTTTCGGTACTTTCGGCGCGTCTGTTTCATACCTAAAATTTCAATGCACCGAACAAACACAAACACACATAATCCAATAGGGAATTGCTCCTCTGTAACTAAAAATAATATCTGTTCACCTATCCTGGCCTTTTGCACTCGTACCGAAAATATTGAGCATCTAAAATTTCTGAAATGAGAGACTCGCTAGTGAAACCTGTCTAAGACGACTGCTCGAGAGACCTTCAAAACGTGGTCTCTGTTACCAGGTGGTCTCCTTATGGTCATTTCACTGGAAAACGCACCCCTTAGTCCTGGATTAAGTGGTCTTTTAAGACAGGTGGTCGCCTTATCCGAGTGGTAGCCTTGACAGGATTTAGTGTACTGTACAGCACTGCGAGACTACTCCGTCTTGCGAGAATTACTCCGTCTTGCGAGAATTACTCCGTCTTGCGAGAATTACTCCGTCTTGCGAGAATTACTTCGTCTTGCGAGAATTACTCCGTCTTGCGAGAATTACTCCGTCTTGCCAGAATTACTCCGTCTTGCGAGAATTACTCCGTCTTGCGAGAATTACACCGTCTTGCGAGAATTACTCCGTCTTGCGAAAATTACTCCGTCTTGCGAGAATTATTCCGTCTTGCGAGAATTACTCCGTCTTGAGAGAATTACTCCGTCTTGAGAGAATTACTCCGTCTTGCGAGAATTACTCCGTCTTGCGAGAATTACTCCGTCTTGCGAGAATTACCCCGTCTTGCGAGAATTACCCCGTCTTGCGAGAATTACCCCGTCTTGCGAGAATTACCCCGTCTTGCGAGAATTGCCCCGTCTTGTGAGAGCGCCCCGTCTCGCGAGAGCAGCCCGTCTCGCGAGAGCACCCCGTCTCGCGAGAGCACCCCGTCTCGCGAGGGCACCCCGTCTCGCGAGAGTGCCCCGTCTCGCGAGACTACCCCGTGTCGCGAGAGTGCCCCGCCTTGATTTTGCAGCCAGGATACAGTCAGACCTCGCTTATCCAGTCCTCATATATCCGGATTCCTCGCCATCCGGAAGAAAATCACTGGTCACCGATGTGCAGCATATGTTATGCATACAACATAACCGGACATCGCGATCCGCATACTGGTGCATGATTTTGTGTACAAACTGGTTAAAATGTGTACAAAAAGCTTCGTCGTGTCCGGTTGCGCAATTGCATGTGGCTTGCAGAAGCTAGTATCTGGAAGTTGTACAAGCAAATGAGGTCCTTGACCTGCTGGGTGCATGCGGACAGCACTCAGTTGCATGCACTTGTCATTTTTCTCGTTTGTTTTACATACTGAGCACGCTAGTTGTACTGCATAGGACCTGTCTACATGTACCGTAAAGTACCGCCAGAGCGCCCCGTCTCGCGAGAGCGCCCCACCTTGATTTTACAGCCAGAGAAAGGAAAATCGTATGGCAGAGTGCAACGAAGTGTGTACGATGTGAGAATCGTAGTGTACTAAGGTCACACTTGGCAGGTTTTTGTGTGGAGCTTGTGTCCTCTTGAAGGTACGGATTGACTGCAAAACGTGCAATATGTGTACAAGGTTCATGTCGTATGACCACAGCAGACCACCTCCACAATACGACCACAAAAGGATGAGATGGTGGGGCGCTCTGGCGGTACTTTACGGTACATGTATGTACGATGTCACTGCTTTTGACATGCCACATGCATATACAGTATGTGTGTTCAGTTATCCGGTTACCTTGCCTATCCAGATATTTTTTTGTGGAAAACAGATGTGTGCGGCTAAGCGAGGCCAGACTGTAACAAATTTCCTAACAGATTGCATCTGCATGTAGGCTTGTATGGTGTGAGAACCGTCGTGTACTAAGATCAATCTCAGCCTATTATTGTGTGGAGCTCCAGGGTGAACTGAGCACGGATTGACTGCACACTGCATGCCACACTGTGAAAGCCATTGTTCTAATGAGGCGCATATATAACGACTTCCCAAAAGCGACTGGTTTACACGTACCAAAGGTAACGATTCTCACACATTCTCAACGCTCAATAGGACAGAATATGTATCGATTTCTGTATAACGATTTCTATTTTAACGACAGATTTCTCCTCGTTAACTCGTTAGAATTAGCACTTCGTTGTACTGTAAAACGCCCAATATTCACGTCACTAAATTTTCGCGATTTCTTAGAACCAGCATGTTTACGATGGCAAAAGTTCGCGAAGCACCGGGGCCACCTACATATACGCACTGCTGAAGCTTGATTTCACGCTGGTTAATATTCGCGTTACGCTCTTCTAGCGGAAATAGCGAACATTAGTCCGTCGCGAATATTAGGCACTTTCCAGTCTACTGGAAAAGCCATAATATAACGAAGTGCTAACTCTAACGAGTTAACGAGGAGAAATCTGTCGTTAAAATAGAATTCTTTATACAGAAATCGATACATGTACCGTCCTATTGAGCGTTGAGAATGAGTGAGAATCGTTACCTTTGGTACACGTAAACTAGTCAATTTTGGGAAATCGTTATATATGCGCCTCGTTAGAATAATGGCTTTGACAGTCTACATGGCTTTTACAGTACGTGCACAAGGAATGTGACATACGGCCTACATGACCCATCCCGACCAGCCCCCCCCCCCCCCCCCCCCACCCCTCCCTCCCCTCCGAAATGAGCACAGCTTGCTGCTGGGCAACGCAAACTGCACACATGTAATAGTACCAAGAGTACATAACCCCCCCAGAGTGTGCAACGCCTGATCCAGCTCTGCATAGGGTCTTGGTCGAGCGGAATCGGATCTTTGCGTCATAATACCGTACACATCTGAGGGGAACCCGGGGAGTCGCGGGTACTCTTGGATCAAAAACAATGGTGCCCTGCCTCGAGACCGGCCTTGCGCTGGTGTGAAGTGTACGCATGACATCAGAAGATCCGATTCCGCTCGACCAAGACCCTACACAGAGCTGGATCGGCGTTGCACACTCTGGGAGGGTTATGTACTCTTGATAGTACTTGTTTCTACACGGTGTCAGTCAGTCGACTTGCAATGTTGGCTTCCTCGCGTGCTCTTCTATCTGCACAGTAACCTGAGTATGAATTTGCTGGCCACCCTGCCCAGCAACGCTTTCCAATTCACAACCGTTCTACAGACACTGTAAGTGCAGCAGCGCCCCTGTGTTGAATTGAATTGTTGAATTCTTTATTCTCACACTGGCACCATCGCCAATAAGAGATAAATTTATGAGAAGGTGAGATTGTGGGTTAAACAGTTGGAAAGTGATTTACATCACATTGAACTTTAGGGGCCGTCCGGGGTTACCAATAGTTTTTGCGAAACGAAAAGCTTTAGTATTTTTCGGCACCCACCCACCCACCTACCTTTTCTGCAGGTAAAACGAATTCCAATAAAATATTGATGTCAATTTTCGACACCCAGAAGTAACTGGGCATTCTCCATCTGCATTCAATAATTATTTTCAAAACGAAACTCCTTCAAACCCACCCACCCCCAAACAAAAACTTTTCGTTTTGAAAATACTATTGGTAACCTTGGACGGCCCCTTACAAGTATGGGTGTATATGACATTCTATATTAGGGCTGAGTAGATTGTACTGATTATTCGCAAATCGACCGTTAAGAGAGTGCAATCGATAGTGGAGAGGTTCGGCTACAATTAACGCGCACGCGTACGTGACGACAGTGTTGGCCACACGTTGCAAAGCTACGCGGGCGCAGAGTTTGATTCGGCTTCGCGTTGTGGCAAGCCAATGCCGCATCTCCAGGACAACCAAAATGGCGACATCGACAGCTCGGTTTTTGGTATCATGGATATCGATCATTGGTTCAAAATAATTGATTTTACTCAAGCGCAGACTGTGGTTTTTGTTCCAGTTTTTTTCAGCTTGTTGCTTGCTGTCTTCAATCATGGATTTCCAACACACCCGACCAAACATTGCTGTTGAATTTAAATGGCCGGTCCCTGGCTGCCACCTGTGTCAGCAAGGCCACATCATCAGCCAGTCTGAAACGGAGTTGGAGTTTCTTCCCCTGGGCCACTGGAGATGCAAGGATGTCCAGGGCCAGTGGAGAATCCGGAGCTAGACTAGGTTCCGCCATCCTTCACATGCCACAGAAAAAACAGAAGTGAAACCTTCGACAGCTGCACGTGCCTTGTCTTTTCGCATGTTTGTACTTTGCGGAGTTTTCTCCAGTGATGTAATGGTGTTCTCCAGTGATGTAATGGTGTTCTCCAGTGATGTAATGGTGTTCTCCAGTGATGTAATGGTGTTCTCCAGTGATGTAATGGTGTTCTCCAGTGATGTAATGGTGTTCTCCAGTGATGTAATGGTGTTCTCCAGTGATGTAATGGTGTTCTCCAGTGATGTAATGGTGTTCTCCAGTGATGTAATGGTGTTCTCCAGTGATGTAATGGTGTTCTCCAGTGATGTAATGGTGTTCTCCAGTGATGTAATGGTGTTTTCCAGTGATGTAATGGTGTTCTCCAGTGATGTAATGGTGTTCTCCAGTGATGTAATGGTGTTCCTTATTCCCACAGTCGAGTGCTGAGCAGACCGAAGGTTCTTGAAAAAATCTTCGCGGAGCGCGATCCATGTAGATCGCCAGATTCAAGTCAAGTCGTGAGCTCCAGACCGCATACTTTTTATCCTCGAACCCAGTTGATAGGTCTACACGTCGAGTTTGGTCAAAAAAACGTGTAGCCGAACCTCTCTAACGTTAGTGCCCAAAACGAGTGTCAACAATTTTTATGCATGCATATCAATGACTATATTCTAGCCCTTGCACTCCATCCGATGGTGGATACGAGTGCAACCATGTACTTTCAAGCGCAATAAAATTGATTTGTGGCTTTAAAAGATCTTGGGAGAGAAGACTTTGTCTTTTCGGTTCATTTGTGGGAGAGGTCGGAGATGAGAGCACGTGCCAGATGGTGAGGACAAGATTCTTTGCTCTTGAAGCAACATGGAATTCTCTAGTTCATGTCAATAAAACCTGCCAGATGTCTACAGATGTCAACAGTGCAGTGCGTCAAATTTCCAAAGTTTCAAAAGTATCTTGTATTTTCGTCTGGTGTGAGAGGCAGACGAGTATGTATTTATTTCAGTTAGCTGTTGCTTCCCGTCTGTATCTAGGAACTTGTCCTTGTACTCGAAAATACTCTGTGTGTGTGCGCGCGCGCATGTGTGCGTGTGTGTGTGTGTGCGTGTGTGAGTGTGCGTGTGTGTGTGTGTGTGCGTGTGTGTGTGTGTGTGTGTGTCTGTGTGTGTGTGTCCCATATGGTGCAGTGGTATGTGCAGTCGATTTCCAATCGGAAGGTTGCGGGTTCAATTCCCGACGATTATGGTCGCACACGTCTTTCTTCTCTTTCTCATTCTTCTAGCTCTTCTTTCATTCTCCTGGGTGGTTACCAACAGCCAGTGTATGCCGGAGTATGTGGTGTGGCGTGTGTGTGTAAAGAAAATGAAAAATGAAAATAGGGATTCACTGGACAGAAAAAGCCACTTCAATCAGCTGCGTGGTGGATACCAGGCTAAAAATTAGTGGCGGTCAATTCATCAGCCTTGCAAGCTGTTGAATGGTGTAATCCCAGCACAAGTCGCTATGTCTAACATAGCTGTTCGCTACCATCGCTTCCGCGATGGGCATGTCTAAGGTCTAAGGTGTGTGTGTATGTTTGTATGCACGCTTGCTGGCTCGCTTGTCCAGAGATCTGAACGGAAACGTCTTAACCATCATCAACGCCTCGGCTTTTCAAGTTCCTTCTTCCACTTCCACAGCAAACCTTCCCATTAAAAGCTTGTAAGCTCTGTCAATTGTTCAATTGTTCAAGTGCCATTTTGTGGTTCACACCCCGCATGGATTTCTGCATATACCGTAATGTCGCGTGCATTAGCCGGGGCTTATATGCCTATAAGCCGGTGATGGAGTCAGGCTTGTACACAAGACAGGCTTATACACGAGACAGGCTTATATGACAAGCACCACTCAATGACCAGGCTTGTATGCGCAAACTGCTGACTTTTGGACGTCAAAACCAACATTTTCCAACGGGATTTTTTTTCTTTTTTTTTCGCAAGTGTACGGTACCATGCAAACATGAACATGTAAAAGGCGCGCTCACCAGTCTTGCGTAGTAGCCCGGCTTACGCATGCGACACGTGGCGCGTCTCGTGTACTGGCCCGGCTTATGCATGCGACAGGCTTGTACGCGAAAAGCTGTTGCAGATTTCATGCTTCTACACGAGACAGGCTTATGCACAAATCCGGCTTATGCACGCGACATTACGGTAGCCGACTCCACTTATAACGAACTCGCAAATAGCAAATTTCGTGATATAGCGAACCGTTGTCCACGTCCCAGTTTGAACCTACAGTGTAAGTTCATGTCTGTTGTAACAAACTTCGACTATAAAGAACTAATTCTCCAGCACAACAGTGTTCGTTACATCAGGAGTCGACTGTAGTTGGCTGCCCCACCGCCGTTACTGTTCATTCATTGGAAACTGGCGCCCTAACCTTTTGATGTCTCCCGCACATACAATGTACAGTTGCGCTCACTGAAATCCGACCCAAAGTGCAAAGCAGGCGCCCTCAACTAGCACGGCCCTTGACGCCCTGGAAGTGGCACGAATGCGGCTGGGTGTACACATGTACACATACAATGATGTAATCGGAACTGGTCCAGGGCGCCAGTTTTGCACTTTGGGTCGGATTTCAGTGAGCGCAACTGTAGATTGTAGATCTCATGAAAACAACAGCACGACCAGTAATGTGTGACCCGTGCAATTACTCCTTGCCACATTTGAGCAGCCAGAAAAGTCCAAGAACAGGGACATAAAAAACTTAACCAGGTTTTAGAAAATTAGGACAGGTATTATTATTATTATTATTGTGGAAGAGAAAAAGACATATGGATACGAGTTAAGAGTAACTCTCCATCACTGTAACATGATACTATATACAGTCAGAAAGTGCAATAACTAGGCACAAAACTGACAGAGTACTGAAACATTCGACGTCCTGACACCTAGCTACTCTGTCAGTTTTGTGCCTAGTTATTGCACTTTCTGACTGTATATAGTATCATGTTACAGTGATGGAGAGTTACTCTTAACTCGTATCCATATGTCTTTTTCTCTTCCACATTTATTTATGGCTGAACATCCGAGTTTCAAATTATTATTATTATTATTATTATTATTATTATTTGTAAGAAAAGGGTTTGCTCCCCACACCGGAGCTCGTGCTATTCCGCCGACTTTACTTGACACTTGACTGACTCACGACTGCCATCCAGAGCACACGAGAAGTCCATCGAACCTTCGACTCGGCAAACCTGCAAGAAAGCACCACTCCCTGCTCAATACACAGTGTTTCGGGGAATTCACCCCTCATCAGTTGAGCTTGAGTAGGCTGAGGAAGATTGTGCCTGAAGAGCACCACTTATATAGTGCTCTCCAGGCACGACCATCACCAGGGATACAAACTTACAGAGACGCTCCGTTTTCAGCGCGACAAACACCTCGTGAGCACCAGATAGCAGCGTGAGTCAGTGTCGCTCCTGAACGGTGAGACAGACGTCGAGGACCCTCGGTCATTCGCAGCGCTGTCACCTCCAAACCAACTAGTCGCAAGCCCGCGCTGGGCACAACAGTACGAAGTAGTGGTTGCGACCTCGGCGATGATTTGTAAGAAAAGGGTTTGCTCCCCACACCGGAGCTCGCGCTATTCCGCCGACTTTACTTGACACTTGACTGACTCACGACTGCTATCCAGAGCACACGAGAAGTCCATCGAACCTTCGACTCGGCAAACCTGCAAGAAAGCACCACTCCCTGCTCAATACACAGTGTTTCGGGGAATTCACCCCTCATCAGTTGAGCTTGAGTAGGCTGAGGAAGATTGTGCCTGAAGAGCACCACTTATATAGTGCTCTCCAGGCACGACCATCACCAGGGATACAAACTTACAGAGACGCTCCGTTTTCAGCGCGACAAACACCTCGTGAGCACCAGATAGCAGCGTGAGTCAGTGTCGCTCCTGAACGGTGAGACAGACGTCGAGGACCCTCGGTCATTCGCAACGCTGTCACCTCCAAACCAACTAGTCGCAAGCCCGCGCTGGGCACAACAGTACGAAGTAGTGGTTGCGACCTCGGCGATGATTTGTAAGAAAAGGGTTTGCTCCCCACACCGGAGCTCGCGCTATTCCGCCGACTTTACTTGACACTTGACTGACTCACGACTGCCATCCAGAGCACACGAGAAGTCCATCGAACCTTCGACTCGGCAAACCTGCAAGAAAGCACCACTCCCTGCTCAATACACAGTGTTTCGGGGAATTCACCCCTCATCAGTTGAGCTTGAGTAGGCTGAGGAAGATTGTGCCTGAAGAGCACCACTTATATAGTGCTCTCCAGGCACGACCATCACCAGGGATACAAACTTACAGAGACGCTCCGTTTTCAGCCAATGAGGTGAACACACGCGTGCAACTGCAGAATAGGCAAAAAAAACATGTACTGTAAATATACAAATTTTCGGCAGCTATTTAATTTCGGCTGTATTCGGCACCGACCCAAAACGCCTAAATTAAAACGCCGATGAAATTTTTCACAGCATCTGTCGCACTATACCATGCCCTCTACCCCACGCCGAAAATAAATCGCCGCCGAAATGTCAAAAATCGTGAAGTGCCGAAATTTTGCAGGGCCGAAATTTTGTATATTTACAGTACACATGTGTTCGTGTCGGACAGGTATGCCATGGCGAAATGTATGGAGAAGCAGATCCCAAACCCAGAATTTTGAATTTGAATTTTTGATCCTCAATTCGGCCCAAATCGAACTATCAAAAGCCAGCGGGATTGCTTCCGATGACTGGACTATAGGTACTGTTTTTTTGCCAATGTGCTGGTACACCTGAGGTGGTGCTGGTGAGCAAGCGCAAGCAAAACTTCCTAGACTGATTTTTGTTTCTCAACACCATTGTATAGCTGGTTAAACCACATGTAGTGTGTGTGTGTGTGTTCAAGTGTGTGTTCAATTGTGTGTGTGTGTGAGTGTGTGTTCAAGTGTGTGTGTGTTCAAGTGTGTGTGTGTGTGTGTGTGTGTGTGTGTGTGTGTGTGTGCGTGTGTGTTCAAGTGTGTGTGTGTGTGTGTGTGTGTATGTGCGTGCGTGTGTGTGTGTGTGTGTGTGTGTGTGTGTGTGTGTGTGTGTGTGTGTGTGTGTGTGTGTGTGTGTGTGTGTGTGTGTGTGTGTGTGTGTGTGTGTGTGTGTGTGTGTGTGTGTGTGTGTGTGTGTGTGTGTGTGTGTGCGTCAGGCGAAATAGCACGTCATAGTACATTTTAAGATCAGCCGGAAGAAGATGATGACGTCCACTAATTTAGTATGTTGTTGTTGACTTTTATTTTACTTCACCAATTGCACAGGCATGATTGCCTTCTTACCGGCCTATAGGTCCGGTTCTCACAGAAAGATGAAGAAAATTATATGAGGAAATGTATAGAGATAAAGACATGCAAGCGGTATGATTATTATTATAGAAATGTTTGTTATGACATTGTGTGTATGCTGACACTCAATTTGTGTGAATTTTTTATAATGTGATAACAAATAAAATGTAGTGGAAGCATTTCATGAGAATATAATGTGTGAACATTGGCAGACTTTGTTGGATGGGGACACTTTTTAGCAGTCCAGGGAACATGAAGTACGGCGAGGGGTGTTGGACTGTTGGCATAGAGTTTACAAGTTAAGTACGTCAATATCAGATAGGGCTCTCTTGAATTGATCGGCAGCAGTTATCGATCTTACATCAGCCGAGAGGGCGTTCCATGCGATACTGCCGTGAAACATCATACTCGAGCGACCAGCAGGCCCGCGAAGGAAAGGGACTTGGAACAAGTTGGAAACTTGGCCCCTAGTGATGCGCTGATCGTTTAGCACGGTGTTTGGAGCAGTCGTTGTAAAGAGTTGCTGTAGGAGTGGGCTACAGTATCCATTGATACAGCGGTGTACAAAGATTAGAACTTTCTGAGTGTATGTGTGTGCCAGGCCGACTATACTAAGAAGTGCCAGAAGCGGTGCGGTGGGGGTGAGAAAGCGCTGTTGCAAGGTTGCACGAATGCCGGCTTTGAAACTCTTCTCCAGACGTCCAAGCAACTGGGCAGAAAGCCCAGGAACAAAGCTATTCGAACCATAGCATAGCTGAGAGAGGACCATGCTGAGGAACCAAGTGCGTCTGGCGCGCAAACTGAGTCCTTGGCCATGCCTCCATAGCTGGCCAATGGTCCTAGCAGTCTTGCGGCTCAGGTGTGCAATGTGGGGCTTCCAGGACAGCTCCTCATCGAGTATTACCCCGAGATACTTAGCCGAAGGTGTGATAGCAAGTTTGTCAGCATGGCAGAACACCTCAGGCTGTGTGTCATCTGCGCCACGGGGCTTTATGAAGAGAAGCTGAGTTTTGCTGCATTCAGCAGCAAACCAATATCTTCTAGCCACGTGGCGAGGCTTGTGATTGCGTGGCTGAGGGTTCGGCATACTTCAGTGGGGTCGGTGTCTGAGCAGTCGAGAGTAATGTCATCCGCAAATTCTTGGTGGTTTACCGCCGGTGGCAGGATCGTGCTCAATGTGCTAGTGTACAAGACAAATAGCAGGGGACCAAGAACGCTGCCCTGTGGGACACCACGAGAACAAGAAACGGCAGGAGAGAGATGTCCTTGAACTCTGATCTGCTGGAAGCGGCCTGAGAGGTAATCAGCAAACCAAGTGAGTGGAGTACCAGATATGCCAAGAGAGAAGAGTTCAGTCAGAAGACGCTCGTGCTGAACGCGATCAAACGCTTTCGACATATCTACGAACACAACTCCGGTGTACTCTCGTCGAGATTTGGCTAGAGACCATCTGTTGACTGCGAGGGCAAGTGCATCCTCTGTGGAGTGTTGTTTACGATAGGCAAATTGGCTGGTGGGTAGAAGCTGGGCTGATTCGAGATAGGTGGTGAGCTGTTTCTTTACAAATGCCTCCAGAATACGGGAGATGATGGGTAGCAGGGAAACTGGGCGGTAGTTTGTAGGTGAGGTTGGGTCGCCACCCTTAAACAGAGGGGTGACATGTGAGGATTTGAAGGTGGAAGGAAGTTGGCCTGTTCTGAGCGAATAGTTGATAATTTTGGTGAGATTGGGTGCCAATATTGAGGAGAACCTGTGTAGAAGTAGGCCAGGCACACCATCACTGCCAGTCGCCTTACTTGGGTCCACAGAACTCAAGCAGGACTCGACGGCAGAAACTGCGACTGGCTGGAAAGCAGAGAAACCACATTGTTGGGTTGGTCCCAAGGGAGCTTGGAGAGTGGCGGGACACGCTGGGTCATGTACAACACTACCAAATGTTTCACTGAGATCCTGTAGGGATGCCTGTGGGACCTGGGCTTTCTTTTGACGACCAGTTACAACATTCAACACTCTCCACAGTTTGCGCTGGTCACTCGTTCGGCATTGTTCAGTGAAGAACTGGTTGCGCAGCTTCCTGTCGAGTCGACGGGCCATGGCCCGAGCTTCTCTATGCTGATCACGCAATTGTACATTCGCTTGATCTCTCATGAGGAGCCGGTGTAAATGATTACGTTTACGAACTGCACCCACAAGCTCATCAGTCAGCCAGGGGCACGGGCGGCGTGCGCGTTTACGCTGGGGTACCAATGGTGCATACTGGTCTAGTGTGGACATGATAGAAGAAGTGAAAGAATGAACCATATCATGGATATTGCTGTGGGCATCAAAGTCTTGCTGCTGTTTCCTCTGGAGGTCGATACTGAAACTGTCCCAGTTTACTCGATGGAGACGTCTGGTGGTTTTCACTGACGATGACACGTGCTGGTGTGTGTGAATGTTCAGCCGGGCCAGCACAGCAAAGTGATCACTTATGTCTAAGTGTATTGCTTCACAGGTACCATCCAATGGGGAGGTGGAAAGGAACAAATCTAGCATCGTGGATGATGTGGCCGTGACCCGTGTTGGAGATGTAACATAATTGCCGAGATTGTAGTGGGAAAGAAGGTTGTACAAAGGGGATGCAGATGGAGAAGTTGGATTGCTAAAATCGACATTGAAGTCGCCAAGTAGCACAGTGGATTGCTGACATCCCTGAACAGCTTGCTCAATGTTCTGATCCAGTGCGGTCCAGTAGGCAGCAGAACTATTTGGCGGCCGATAACAACAGCCGAGGAGTGTTCCATGTCGACCCGGGGCTAGAATCTCCAGCCACAGCGTCTCTAGCTCGCACTCTAAATCGGCCCGTTGTCGAACAGCCAGTGACTCATGACAGTACACAGCAACTCCGCCACCTCGCTGATCAGGTCTGTCTCTTCTGTATAGCTTGAAGTGCGGGATGGACAACTCCTGATCGGACACATCCGGGGTCAACCATGTCTCGGCTATTGCGAGAACGTGAATGCCTCGTGTTGAGATGAACGTTTGAACTTCTGCTACCTTCCGCCGAACACTACACACATTCAGAAATCCCACACTGAGTGACTGGGTCGAGGAGGTAGGTGTGTAACCTTGGCCTGAGGTTACAATTACACTCACAGGAGCATAAACTCCCCAGCCCCCAGCCAGGCACCAGTTCCAACCATGACAAGACGTTGAGATCAAAACTGCAACTCTCAAGTCAAAACATTCTCTCAAAGCAAAAGGAAAAACCAGCATCATAACAGAGCGAGCCAACGAAAAGGATACGCATGCGTGTGTGCCTGTGAGTGTGTACGAATGACGTATGCATACATGTCATGAAGTAGAGTCACATTCATAGCTACAATCAAGAGTGGAAATATTACTACGCCAAACGGAACATGTGCAACATGTTACACCTCCCCCCCTCGTTACAGAGGGAACGATAGTGACCGAAAGTTACAAAGCGTAGAGCATATCCGTGATAGCTTTCTACATGAGAAAATTAAATACTGGAAAGTGAAATTTAATAGTGTGGCGCAAGTATGGTACAAGTGTAGTTAATCGGTGTGAGGTATAATGGAAAGTTTAGAAACTACTAATGCTATGTAAGTGGACTGTGAAACAGCAAGTGAAATGCTCGACATTATTCATACTAACCTAACAACAGGTAGGACTGTGTGAAATATGTGTATTTCTGAACTAAGAATGTACAATTTCTCAATAATCACACTGTACAGTCATAGACACTCACTGAGCAAACCTTGCTGGCGGCTGAATGTTTGCACGGTTCCGCAGATCATAGTGGTGCACAACAGGCACAGGTGCATGATTCAGTGCTGCGGCTGGTGGCGGCACCGGCGCAGCAGCAATTACTGGTGCAGGTGGCGCCTGCACTGGAGCCGGGATTGGTACTGGTTGCACATTATACTCAACATCAGGCGTGTAGTCGGCAATAGAAGTCGGAGGCGAGTTCGGTACGAGCTCATTGGCACTTGCAGGCAGATCAGAGCCAGTCCAAGCCTTCAGACGGTCAACGTGAACAGTCTGGGTTGTGCCGGATTTGTCAGCTATCCGAAGTACTACATCGTCAACACGTTCTAGCACAGTGTACGGGCCTTTCCAAGGTCGATGGAACTTGGAAGTCGTACCTGGTTTGACGGCAGGAGAATGCAACCGAACCATGTCACCAACGTTGAGTTTCGGTTGTTTAGCGTGCTTGTCATAGTGGGCCTTCTGCCGTCGCTGGGCTGTTGCTCCAGCATCACGGGCATGCGAGAACGCTCGTTGTAGATTGCGTCGTAAGTTGATAACATACGTGTTCACATGGGAGCGCTCAGAATCTGGTGACTGAAACATCACATCAACAGGCAGGTGGATTTCATGACCTAACATGAGCATCGCTGGCGTCTCCTTGGTCGAGGAGTGCACACTAGACCGGTAGGCTAGTAGACAACGTTGCAGATGACGGTCCCAATTGGTGTGGTGGTCGTCGACGTGAGCAGCCAGCATTTGCTCAAGTGTGCGATTCATCCTCTCGACTAAGCCGTCACTCTGGGGCCGGTATGCTGTTGTACGTGACTTTCTGATATCCAACAACTGACAGATCTGCTGGAATAACCTCGACTCAAATTGCGCACCACGGTCAGAGTGCAGCTGGTATGGAATACCATAACGACAGAAGAAGCCGTCAACAAGGACATGTGCTATTGTTTCAGCAGTAATATTCGGTACAGGAAACGCTTCTGGCCACTTAGTGAAATAGTCACAAATGACGACTAAATACTTGTTACCGCTAGGCGTAGTAGGCAGTGGGCCCATAATATCAATAGCAACTTTCTCTAGCGGGAATGATGGGCGGTCTTGGACAAGCGGAGCTTTGGCCTTTGGTAGCCGTGCTTTGCGGCTCTCACAAATATCACATGCTTGGCAAAAATCACTAACTGCAGACGACATGAAGGGCCAATAACACCGCTTGCGAAGCTTGTCTTGTGTTCGCTCAATACCTAAGTGGCTTCCAGAGACATCAGCATGCACAGACTGAAGCATGCGGGATTGCAGAGACTGTGGTACAACAAATTGTAGGTACGGTGTGTCGCTATTCTCGGGGTGGTAAACCCGGTACAACACTCCATCAACCAGTCTAAGACGCTTCCACTGGCTCCATAATCGTATCAATGCAATAGACGCACCGTGCATGGCAGAATCACTACGCAGGGGCCTGTCAAGTAATGTCTCCTGCCAGCCGATCATTGTACTCACATCTGCATCTTCTAATTGAGCTCTGCGCAACTCTTCAACAGTGAAAGACTCACACCAATTGGGTGGCGACACTTCAGCATTGACTGTTACAGGATTACTATCAGGACTAGCGCTAGACAGGTGATTGACAACAATAGTCTGCTCACCTACTCTCTGCTCGGGCGTTGGCGTCGGTGAGGTTGCGGTAGCCGGGCTGTGGCAGCGGAGTCTTGACAAGGCGTCTGCATTGACATGCTGCTTCCCGGGTCGATGTGTGACGACGTAGTCGAAGACGGCCAAGCGCTCAATCCACCGGGCTAGAAGACCGTCCACTTCCCGGAACGAATGTAGCCAGATGAGTGCTTTGTGATCAGTTCGCAATGTGAACTGATTTCCAAGTAGGTAATGGCGGAAATGTGCAGTAAATGTGACAACAGCAAGCAGCTCCTTGCGTGTACTGCCCATGTTACGTTGGGATCTCGTTAATGCTTTGCTGGCATAGGCAATCACTACTTCCTCACCGTGACTATTGACTTGCGAGAGAACAGCTCCCATGGCGAGATCTGACGCATCAGTGTCCAGGATGAAGCGTTTGGCAGGATCAGGATATGTCAGAACAGGTGACTTGACTAGTCGGGACTTCAGTTCAGCAAACGCCTGTTCACACTCATCTGTCCAGTTGAAAGTGGCATTCTTCTGGGACAAACGGTTCAGGGGCTCTACAATTTCTGAGAAATGTGGCACAAAGCGGCGATAGTACGATGCAAAGCCAACAAAGCTACGCACCTCTTTCAGTGATGTTGGGGATGACCAGTCTTGGACCGCCGTGAACTTGCTTGCGTCCGGTGCCACACCTTGCTCTGAGAATAAGAATCCCAGGTACGTGACTGAGGACTGAAGCAGTGAGCACTTCTTGGGCTTGATCTTGAGTCCAGCTTGACGAAGACGACTGAATATTGTTTGCAGACGACTCATGTGTTCCTCAATCGTTGATGAGAACACGATAATGTCGTCCAAGTAGACCAGACAGATATTGGGTACTAGGTCACCAAGGACCCGGTTCATGAGGCGTTGAAAAGTTGCCGGTGCGTTACACAGGCCGAACGGCATACGGTTCCACTCGAATAATCCGAACGGTGTCACAAACGCCGACTTAGCTTTGGCAGCTTCATCTATCTCCACCTGCCAATAGCCAGCTGCGAGATCTAAGGTAGAGAAGTAGCGTGCACCAGCCATAGTGTCGATAGCATCATCCACACGAGGAAGGGGAAAGGCATCCTTCTCGGTGATACTGTTCAACTGCCGGTAGTCGATGCATAGGCGGATAGATGAGTCAGGCTTGCGTACGACAACTATCGGAGCTGCCCAAGGGCTTCTGGATGGAGATATAATCTCATGATCAAGCAGTTGATCAACGTGCTGCTTTACCTCGGCTCGTTGACTGAGAGGAATTCGGCGGGGTGGCTGTCTCTTAGGTTGATCAGATGTAGTCTGGATGTTGTGTGTTACTACATCAGTCTTCCCAAGGTCGAATTGTCCCTGCGAGATGACATCGGCATTGTCGTTGAGCACAGTAGCTATAGCAGACTGCGCTTGCGGATCGAGGTGACGTAAGTCAAATAGATCGTCTGGCTCGGAAGGTGAGCAGCTCTCTTCCTGTACTGCGTTACAGCTATGCTCGTCAACAGAGGCAGCATGCGCAGGCGAATCATTGAGATCATCGTCAATGTAAATATCAGAATCAAATTCAGCAATTTGATAATTCTTCGGGACAGTTGTGGAATGAGGAAGAAAATTCTGTAGGCGAATCCAAACACGGCCAGCAGAGTCAGGAGTAGCCACCACACGTGACATAGCAGTGCTAAACTTGGAAATAAACTTCTCTGAGGGTGAAACAAAACCAGCAGAGCTAGGTAAATGATTATCATCGGTACGCAGCTGAGCTTGAACAATGACTTGTGTATACGCTGGTACAGTAACCGAATTAGCAAGATGAACACGACAGACTACAGGATTAGCATTATGGGTGGGCTCTAGGGGTACATCGACACCGCCTGCATCGAGCATGTTGCGACCGAAATCAATTGTGCAGCCATGAGATTGCAAGAAGTCAATGCCGATTAGCACATCGGGCATAATGTCAGCAACAATGACTCTGTGGCGTACAGCAAGCTTGCCAGTTGCTAACAATACGACAGCTTCCCCGAGCACAGGGACAGAAGAATTATTTACCGCTTTAAGATCAGTATTAACAGGTGAGATAGATAAATGAACATTATGATGAGAGAGAGACTTAGCAAAGCTGGTGCTCAACAACGTTACGCAACTGCCGGTGTCCACAAGCATGTTGGCTGGTACAGCCTCGACCGTGCCTTGGATCTGCACCGTGCTGTCGGACTGTGTTGCAAGACACGACAGAGGCAGGATGATCGAGTTGTCTGGACACTCGGCTGGAGTAGTTGTGCAGGCCTGACAAGTTGTCTCAGTAGGTAAGCAGACAGCCTCATGACACACCGAACACGGTTCACTCTGCTTACCGGTACTTGGTCCGCGTCAGCAATATTGTCGCTTATCTTTCGACAATTTGAACTTAGACTTTGGACATGAACGCGTGCACTTGAAGTGATAAAACTTGGTACGATGGACGGTAAGGTATAGAATGACAACTAGCTGTAAGGAATTTATTGTCCAAGGAAGGGTTCCTACTTTTTTCGGTCCTCCTCGTCGCTGCTCTCGACGCTGGCGACAAATATTTTTGCTCGGGATCGACTATCTTGCTTTTGCAAGCTCATCTCTCTACCTCTCCGCTGCCTGGCTATTATCTAAACAGAAGTCGATCGTGATGGTCGCCTTCTCTATAGGACTTCGCGTGGGCAGTACGACAGCCTGTGTGGTTCAAATCAGACGCCGTTCTTTGCAAGATTTTATTTTGAACGACGACGACGACGCGTACAGTACTTGCAAATCTCCACGATGCGCTGGATACTCCGAGCGTTGAGTTGGAGGTAAGGGAGCTGAGATCTCAGCTTGACGAGCGATCCCTGAGGTGAGCGATCTCGGCCGTTCAGCAAAATAGAGCTGATTCCGAGTAGCCGATTACTTTCTTGTGGCTTGCGCTGCTCTTGCCTGCACAGCGTAACAAGATAATCTATTTTGATGCGGCGCTGTATCAATCAGAATCACCCACCCGTCGCTCTCGAAATCCACTCGAACTGTAGCTAGACCTTTCAGGTACTAGTAAACTAACTTACTAACCAAGAATTGGGATGAAATGGGCTGCCGAGTGAGCTTTGGCGACATATAAACAAAGCTGAAAGATAAGCGACAATATCGCTGACGCGGACCAAGTACATGGGTCCATTGGGGAGGTTGCTGACGGCGGACCCTGGTTGTCAGCGACGCTTAGTTTCCCCGACCGCGTCCACGACCCCGGTGACCACCACGGTTAGCCGGTGTGTATCTGTGGTGCGGACAGTCAGGTGCGAAATGCATTGTGCTGTCGCACACATAGCACCGCTTGGTGTCACCATCTCCACTCCGATGCAGATTAGTTGGCCTCTCCAGCGTGAGCCTGGAGATCTTGTCCTCCAGGGCTGCCATCCTCGACAGCAGGGCGTTGAGTGTAGGGTCACTGGGTTGAGATTGCACCGCACATATAACTGGGCTAGCTGCCTGCTGCTGCTGGTCTGCCTCCAGGATGCACTGAAAATGCATAGCCCGTCGGAGTGCATCATCCAATGTTGGTGGGTCCGTGCCACGAACATGCAGGCGCAGGTCCCTGCTGTCAAGGCCGGCTACAAAGGTGTCGCGCGCCAGGGTATCCTGCACTGCTCCAGCCACCGTGGGGTACGCCCGTCTACTGAGCCTGCGGACGACTTCCGCAAAATCCGACAGGGACTCGCCACGAATTTGCCGGCGTGACTGCAGCTCTGCTCTGAACGTGGGGATGAAGTTTGCGTCGCCGAATCGCTGTTCAAACGCCTGCAGCAGCTGGTCGAATGGGCCTGTCCTCGTATGGGCTTCCAAACTTTGGAAGTATGACAGTGCGTGGCCGGTGAGGTACAACCCAATGTACCTGCTTTGGTCTGCCGGTGTCCAGTTGTTTGCATTCGCGACGAGGCGAAAATGGCCAATCCATGATGTCCAGTCGGCATTGCGCTCGCCAGAGAATTTCTCTGGCGTGGCCCATGCCCGCATCTGCTGTTGTGGACGTGCTAGTTGTTGCGCTGGGCCCGGTGGTGGTGGTGGAGGGGGCGGAGGAGCGCCACCTTGCTGAGCCATCTCTAGTATTCTCTACACGATCAGTCTTCCACAAATAATTTGGTACGCGTGCTCTCACAAGACGTGGAATTCGAATTTGCTGCCACCACGTGTAACCTTGGCCTGAGGTTACAATTACACTCACAGGAGCATAAACTCCCCAGCCCCCAGCCAGGCACCAGTTCCAACCATGACAAGACGTTGAGATCAAAACTGCAACTCTCAAGTCAAAACATTCTCTCAAAGCAAAAGGAAAAACCAGCATCATAACAGAGCGAGCCAACGAAAAGGATACGCATGCGTGTGTGCCTGTGAGTGTGTACGAATGACGTATGCATACATGTCATGAAGTAGAGTCACATTCATAGCTACAATCAAGAGTGGAAATATTACTACGCCAAACGGAACATGTGCAACATGTTACAGGTGGTGCTGTGGGTGTTACATTATAGTTATAGTTCTGCATTTTTTTTTTCAAGTCACGATTAGACTCTGGCAAGCGGACTAAACCGTGAGCCTGGAGCTAGATTTGTTGGTTTCCGGGAATCCTTCTTCTTCACCCCAGTTGCCAACTCTGGTGAGGACTCAGTGCTGGCATTCCTGCCTCGACGTTCAGGCGTGAACCAAGTGTGGATCGCTTCGGTGTCGATGTTTGATGCCACTTCTGATAGGAGTCGCTCTGTCCGTTCTGGATCTCGCTCTGCAATGTCTACTTCGACGTCCGCGAGGGGAGTTCTGGGGTGTGCTGTCATGCTTGACAGCGATCCCTGTGCGGACGACATGTCTGGCTCAGTCAAACAGTATCTGTCAGGTTTTTCAACGCTGAAGTAACCTCAGTAGGCCCCTCATCGACTTTCGTAGTTTTCAAATTCAAATCCGTTTCGAACACTTCAGTGCTGACTGCGGGTTCTCCAACATTTGACCCCACAGGAGTTGCACTCGTACTACATCCAATACTCGAGAGAGTACTTGGGCTGGTGCTGGGCCTGCTGGCAGTGCTGCTGCTGGAGCGTGCCGAGTCTGGCGACTCGTGTTTTGGACTCCGGTCTGTAAGGTAAGTAATAGTTCACAGGTTGCACTCCGACAGTTGCAGTTGCGCTTGTTCTGGTGTGCGTGGTTCGCTTGGCGTATGTCGTTCCTGTGGCGAGTTTGCAATCTGCGGCGATGTGTCCCGGTTGGGAGCATTTACGACAGGTTGCAGGCTGGCCTTCGTAGCGTACACGAAACAAGTTGTTCGTAGATGTTTTCACATACGACAGAATCTGCATGTTGGGGCGAAGAGAGAATGTGGCGAAGCGGACACCAGTGGCAATGGCGAGCCCTGACTTCGTCTTGACAAATCCATGGCGAAGAGGCCCAACGGCCGATCCAAAGACACCCAGGCTTTCGATAATAACGTCGTCTTGGACCCAGATGGGCACATCGTGGATTTGGATTTCCACGGAATCAGGCACCAGTTGAGTGACGCGCACTTCCACTGACATGAGATGGAAACCGTTTCGGCAAATTCGTGTCAGAGTGTCTCGGGAATGAAACGTGGCCTTGCAGCTCAAGTTACTAGTCAGCTGCACGGATATCAGGTCGGTGTAGCCATGTTCAATCAGGGCCTCAGCAACTTCGAGGGTTTTCGCGTGCAGTGGAACGTGGAAAGTACCCGTGTTCCTCTTTAGAACTTTCGGAGAGACCGAATTCCAACTGCGATTTTCACCGGATGTGGGCATTTTGGAACGCTCTAACTATCTACTACCTAATTTTAAACTATCCAGTCCCTACCCTGCTCCAGACCGGCCTGCTGCCGGCTGGCTCCTACAAAACCTACGAAAAACTACGGAGCTTGAAAAAAGCTAACTGCCCTGTAGCTTATCTAGATGTTCTGTATCTGTGCACACGGATCTGCTGTGTGTGTGACTCTGTGTGTCAGCTATGACATAAACCCCTGTGGTTCCATGCCTAGCATGTACGTCTGAACCATCCTGCAAAGTTTGAATGACGTAGGTTGAGCGATCGCTCCGCGAAACATACTTTTTGAAATTCTCTTCATAGTATATCTTCCACCATTGAAATTTCGAATTTCTTCAAAAAAAGTGCTGAGAGGGGTGGCTTGCAACCTCGATATGGCTTGTTCCAGGAGCCATCCCCTGTTGAAGTAGTGGCGGGGATCTGCCCTGCAACTGCTACAACGAAAAATGATTCGATCTGAGAAAGGATGAGACCACGAATCTCGGTTGAATATTGAGTATTTCAAGCCTTTTCACGACGAAGACGGAGTTCTTTTTTTTTGGAGATGGACGTCGCGGCAAAGGACATGGTGTCCGACTTCTGGCATCTGGTGAAGCCAGGGATCATTTGTCCAGTCAGGTCAGCTGCCTAACCGTCGGTAAGCTTGTGTTTGGATCCCGTTCTGCTCGATGGGGTAGATCACAAACAATTTAATATCGCACAAATTGATCTCAGCATCATGCGTACGGTATTTTATATTCAGAAAATTCTAAAGTGTCTCTGTGTGGCCGTCCTATGCCATGAGAAACTCCAATCAGGCTCCTATGTCCTCTGCCTTCATGATTGAATCGTCAGGCGAAATTACTGGTCAGTCGGCGACACGCATTTTTCACAAAACATTGCGTTTCATCTGCTGGGAGAGTATGCGTGTACTCGAGTCTCATCCTGAGCACGTCTTTTTTCTTTCTTTTTTCCGCTCCAGTATAGATGTATTTTTCATTGCAAAGCCCTCCTCGATTGATGTGTTCGTTGTTCAAACGAAGTGGACATTCAATCATGAAGGCAGAGGACATAGGAGCCTGATTGGAGTTTCTCGTGGCATAGGACGGCCACACAGAGACACTTTGGGATTTTCTGAATATAAAATACCGTACGCACGATGCTGAGATCAATTTGTGCGATATCAAATTGTTTGTGATCTACCACATCGAGCAGAACGGGATCCAAACACAAGCTTACCGACGGTTAGGCAGCTGACCTGACTGGACAAATGATCCCTGGCTTCACCAGACGCCAGAAGTCGGACACCATGTCCTTTGCCGCGACGTCCATCTCCAAAAAGAACTCCATCTTTGTCGTGAAAAGGCTTGAAATACTCAATATTCAACCGAGATTCGCGGTCTCACCCTTTCTCAGATCGAATCATTTTTTGTTGTAGCAGTTGCAGGGCAGATCCCTGCCACTACTTCAACAGAAGATGGCTCCAAAGCATGCCCATACTCTCCCAGCAGGTGAAACGCAAATTTTTGTGAAAAATGCGTGTCGCCGACTGACCAGTAATTTCACCTGATGTGTGTGTGTGTGTGTGTGTGTGTGTGTGTGTGTGTGTGTGTGTGTGCGTGTGTGTGTGTGTGTGTGTTTACTGCCACTGTCACATCCAATGTGTAGTCCGTCACGCATGCTCACACTTCTCCATTCTGCTGTCTGCATCCAGGCACCTTAACAACAACAATCTAGCCGTGTTATCGTCAAACACTTTCTCTGCCTTGCCGAACCTTGTGGTCATGTAAGTATACAAGCATCTGCAAGCCCAGCACTGCAGATCTTCTCTGGAAACTCATACATACAGCTTTGTTTATGTTCTTGTACTAGTAGATCAAGTAGCGTGCTCCACTGCTCCGAGAGTGCTCAATAGTGACCCATATAGGGCAGAGCATTCCACACAATAGAGAGACAGAGAGACAAAGAGAGAGAGAGAGAGAGACAGAGACAGAGACAGAGACAGAGACAGAGACAGAGACAGAGACAGAGACAGAGACAGAGACAGAGACAGAGACAGAGACAGAGACAGAGACAGAGACAGAGACAGAGACAGAGACAGAGACAGAGACAGAGACAGAGACAGAGACAGAGACAGAGACAGAGACAGAGACAGAGACAGAGAGAGAGAGAGAGAGAGAGAGAGAGAGAGAGAGAGAGAGAGAGAGAGAGAGAGAGAGAGAGAGAGAGAGAGAGAGAGAGAGAGAGAGAGAGAGAGAGAGAGAGAGAGAGAGAGAGAGAGAGAGAGAGAGAGAGAGAGAGAGAGAGAGAGAGAGAGAGAGAGAGAGAGAGAGAGAGAGAGAGAGAGAGAGAGAGAGAGAGAGAGAGAGAGAGAGAGAGAGAGAGAGAGAGAGAGAGAGAGAGAGAGAGAGAGAGAGAGAGAGAGAGAGAGAGAGAGAGAGAGAGAGAGAGAGAGAGAGAGAGAGAGGAAGAGGGAGAGGGAGAGAGAGGGAGAGAGTAAGTTACATTTATAAAGACAGGTAAGTCTAACATGTGAGAACTGAGACCTCTACAGCAGGGTTTTAATGCATGAAAGCAGCTGAATGATTTAACAAGCAGGTTGTCAGTTTAGATTTAATGCGCAGATGGAAAAAATGTGCAGAATTTTTGTAATGAGATGAAAAGATGAAATAATAGAAATAATAAGAAAAGATTAAATGAAAGCCTGCTCACAACCCTACCCAGCCTTGCGAACAGGGAATGGTGGATGAAGAACTCAGGTTCAATGCTCAAGCAAGGGCCCTCCACTCGAGGAGAGAGAGAGAGAGAAAGAGAGAGAGAAAGAGGGAGAGAGAGAAGATGCAGCCCAGCTTCTTCCCCTTCCCGTCTCTCCCTCTCTCTCTCTCTCTCTCTCTCTCTCTCTCTCTCTCTCTCTCTCTCTCTCTCTCTCTCTCTCTCTCTCTCTGTATCTCTCTCTCTGTATCTCTCTCTGTCTCTGTCTGTCTCGGTCTGGCTCGGTCTCTCTCTCTCTCTCTCTCTCTCTCTCTCTCTCTCTCTCTCTCTCTCCAAACAAAAACTCATTGCAGGCACGGAGGACTTTCTCTCGTGGACCCAATGTATGTAGGCGCCGCAAAAATGCAAAAGCAGTGCAGCAAAGCTTGTAGATGGCTGGTACAAGGTTTGTACGTGAATTGCACTTTTATGAGTTTACCATTTCTGAAGAAATGGTCAGGCCTACTTCGATGCGCAAACTCTGCCATTCTTTTTATTGGCAGTCGCAAACGCTTTGGCTTATGCCTCCACTACCTCCCTACAGTGTGGAAAAAGTGCAAGTCCATCAAATGGCACATTCTTCGGTCGAGTGGGGACGCGCGCATGAGGGCGCTGTACACTCTGCGTTGGAGTAAGGATGCGAAGCTGACAAAGCGATATGCGGCGACAATAGAGCTGGAGTGTGCAGAGGCATCAGTAGGTTCAGGGACTCTCCGTCCACCGTCATCTTCAAGTCATCGTGCAGGGTTGGGTGCTCGTGCTCCGAAGCAGCATTCCAAACCCCCGAGGAAGGATCTCCTTCAAACATTTGAGGAGATCAACGCGCAGGAGCAGATTTTGAGGCTGAAGACTCTTCAGGTGCAAGGCAAGTGGTTGGAGTGGACATCGGTGATGTGGCAGGACCTCTCGTGGAGATCCCTTTTGTACGGTGGTACTGGTAAGGATTTGAAATTTCTTCTCGCATCAACCCTCGACGTGCTACCTTCTCCGACAAACCTACGCCGTTGGGGAAACACCGGAGTGGATCCGTACTGTAGTTTGTGCCGTGCCTGGGCCTGTACTAGGCGCCACGTGCTTGGCGCTTGTCGCGTAGCGCTGGACCAGGGACGCTACAACTGGAGGCATGACAACGTACTCGGGGTCATCGTCAGGGACATGCGTGAGGAGATTCGAAACCGCACTGCTGCAAACACCCTACAAACCGAAAATTCAAATGAGCTTCACTTCATCTCGTTTTGCAAGGCGGGAGAGAAGCCAGTTCACGTTCAGCCCAGACGAAAGTTGGTTACGACTGATCTCCTGTCAGCGGCCTCAGACTGGAAACATCTTGTTGACTCAGTTAGTGCAATGATTTCTTTCCCTATCTGTGTTGCACTTGCCACCCTAAGACCAGATATAGTTCTGTACTCTACGAGTCGTAGGATTGTATTCTGGATGGAGTTGACAGTTTGTGCTGAGGACAGATTCAGTGTCAGTAACTCGCGGAAGGACAGGCGGTGTGTGGATCTGGCCGATCAATGCTGAGCAAACGCCGGGTGGCAGGTCGTTTCTTTTTCGGTCGAGGTAGGTGTGCATGGTTTCATCCCGGACTCTCTTCGGAGGGCTCTGAAAGCGCTTGGGTTTTCTAAACGAAGAATAAAATTTATTCCCATAGCTATGCAGAAGACGTTACTTCAGTAACGTCTGGCGCTAGCCAGGGTCCACACAGCTTTAATTTGGTATTTTTTTCTTTATTCTCACGATGGCACCATCGCCAATAAGAGATAAATTGATGAGAAGGTGAGATTGTGGGTTAAACAGTTGGAAAGTGATTTACATCACTTTGAACTTTACAAGTATGGGAGAGGGTGAGCGCTGCAGGAGCAGATTGAGTTAATCAGCAGTGAGCAGATTTCTTGTTTGAAAGCAGGTCGGGAGGAGATGTCACGAATGCTAGCAGGGAGGGCATTAAAGTATTCTAGGGACTTGTACAGTGGGGAGTCTTTACAGCGATCGGTTCTGGAGGGTGGGAGGTGCCAAGTGCGTGCGTGTCGAAGGCTGTACTGGGCCGTAACTTGAGCGGGGGTGTTGAGCAAGCGTATGTGTTGTGGGGCATATTGGTATTTTATGGAGTGAGCAAGAAGGGTGAGCTTCACTTTGCGGCGAGAGAACATTGTCGGCCATTTGAGCCGATGGAGCAGTGTTGAATGATCCAGAGGAGTGTAAAGGGGGAGACGGAGGCAGATTCTGGCCGCCTTGCGCTGGATTCGCTCAAGACGGTCAAGAGCTGCGATTGAGAGCGGGGTGACAGCAATGCATGCATATTCAATTATAGGCAGGATATACGTTTTGTAAATGAGAGAGAGAGTGATTTAGTGTGTAGAGTTGATTTGAGCCTAAAGAGAATATTAAAAGATTTTACGGCAGGCAGGCATAGTGGGATGGTCTAAGACCATGATTGAGAAACAGAGGGTACCAGGTTCAAGTCCTGCTTGGAAGCGGAAGGATTTTTTCCAGCCGTGCTGCGACCCACAGTTAATTGGGAACTCGTGGCCTGGCACGAGGGAAACATGGATGCAGTGAATGGGATTTCGGTCTTTGACCACTTTGTGGTGGGTCTGATCTACTCACCTCCCACCGTTTAGGAGCTGCATCTGCGCCTTGATCCAAGAGGGTGGTGGCGTTCCTGCGGATGCGGAAAACTGGGCCTTTGGCCGAGTCTCACGCGAACCGTGAATTTTTTTTTTTTTTTTTTTTACGGCTTTCTTCAGCACAAAGTCAAGGTGGGCTGACCATCTTAGGTCGTGCTGAAAGATGATGCCGAGGTGACGATGTTGTGTTACTGTTTCTAATAGGGTTTGGCCAAGTTTTATTTCGGGTAGTTGTGGTGGGGGTCGGTTAGCATGGTAGAACGGGAGGATGACGGTTTTCGTTTTATTGACTAGCAGGTGCCAGTGCTCTAGCCATTCTGCTGCGGCATCGACGCTTCTTTGTAGCGCAGCCTCACACTCAATGTAGCTGCCTGCAATGGCAATCAGTGCGGTGTCGTCCGCGAACTGGCTACACGAGGTTGTAGCATTTTCACAGGCAGTGGGCAGGAACAGAAGTGGTCCCAGGACCGAGCCCTGGGGCACTCCTGCTGGTATTGGTATGAAGGCGGATGTTGTGCCTTCAACCTGCACCCGCTGTCTGCGTCCTGTCAAGTAGGCTTCAAGCCAATTGTGAGCCTTGCCGTCGACACCATAGTGGCTCAGCTTTTTCAGCTAGCCTTGATGCCATACATGATCAAAGGCTTTACTGAGATCGAAGAAACACGTTACAACATGCTTCCCCGCATCCCTAGCTGTGGATATCTGGTGGACGATCCGTGCGAGTTGCAGTTCGATCCCGTCTTGTTTCCTGAAGCCGGATTGGTTGGAGGGTAAGTGCGGTGCTATGTGATTGTACAGACGAGAGTGGACTATTTTTTCTTGTGTTTTTGATATTATACTGAGCAGGGAGATGGGTCGGTAGTTGGTAGGATGGGAGGGGTTGCCCGACTTGGGGATGGGTGTAATAGTTGCGTCTTTCCAATCCTGTGGTATTTCTCCGGTTCTGAAGGACAGATTGTAGAGACTAGTGAGAGATGGGGAGATTTCCTTTGCAGTTTCTTTCAGGAGCCGAGTTGGGATGTTGTCAAAGCCTGGGCTCTTGCCAGTGTCTAGACTGCATAGAAGCTTCTCGACCTCTTCCACTGTTGCTGCGATTGTATTTAGAGTATGACTGATGTCAGGGGTAGTGTTGATGTCTGGTGTAGTACAGGTGGTCTTGTCGATGGACTGTTGGCTTTGGGAGATAAAGAACTTGTTGAGAGCTGTTGCTTTCTCCATAGCCGTGGCTGCAGTGGAGTTGGCTGTCGATAGTGTGGGAATTGTTTGCTTAGGCGGTTTTTTCAGGTGCTTCAGTAGACGGTGGAGGTTTGTACCCGTTGACGTTGTTTGCTGGACAAAGTCGGACTTAGCCTGTCGCAAAAGAGCGGTTACTCGGTTACGCTGGGCTGTGTACAGTTTCCAATCTGAGTCTAGTTGGGTCGCCTTGTAGGTGCGGAACTGTTTGTGCTTTGTTTTGATCTGGCTGAGGAGATCCTTCGTCATCCAGGGACGAGTGGGCGTAGAATTTTTGCGGGACTTGCTTCTGGTCACTTGGCAGTGGTGCACGGCTAGTTTCAGTATATGGTCTCTCCAGAAGTTCCAGAATGAGGTTACTGGCTGAGGGTCAGTGGGATGTGGATCGTACTGCAGATTGCAGGTAGCAAGAGCTTCACGCAGGGACGCAATGCGTTCCTCGCTATTTGTTTGTGTGTTTGTTTGTTTGTGTCACGCCTGGCGCTATCCCGTATCTGACTGCAAAAAAATCATAGGGATGTTATAAATGTTTCAATTCTCCTGTTTTTTTTTCAGGCATATCCTGGGATTCGAACCCACACTATTGCCCTACATGCATTCCCCCATACACTTCGCATTCATACCCATTCTTCCAAGTTGCTTCACGTTATGATCTTGCGTTTGAAAGCCCTATTTGAATATTGCGGGCAGCTGTATGTGGCCAGCTGTGTTTGATGGTACGGTTTGGGAGACGGTGTCGTATTACCTTCGATCGCACCTGTCCCGTACCTATCCCTACCGTACCGTACCATCAAAGATGGCTGGCCACAATGCATATTCAAATAGGGCTTTCAAATGCAAGATCATAATGTGAAGCAACTTGGAAAAATTAGTATGTATGCGAAGTGTATCGGGGGATGCATGCAGGGCGCGATAGTGCGGGTTCGAATCCCAGGTTATGTCTTAAAAAAGAGGAATTTTTTAAAGAATTTTTAACATCGCTATGCTTTTTTTTGTCTAGGTCATCAAGGCAAAAAAGAATAGCGTAGGGCCCTGAGCTTCCTAGCTCTCTCGTTTGTAATTTGTGCAGTAAGACATCTCTGCGAAGCAGCTATATTATCTGGTTGCGACGTCAACAAAAACACTGGTCGGAAGATCCACTTTTCTGAGGTATTGTATGTGGGGCTCCGTTTATTGAGGTGCGTTGAAATTTATTCTCTTTATCTTATTATTTTATGATAGCTATAAAGAGAACAAATTCTGCTGTCATCGCCACACTACAACAAAGTCATGAAGGATTACCGAAATCGATTTTCTTGTCACAATCATCAGTGGAAAGCCGTGACTGAAGAATAACCATGCTAAATCAATGATTTATTGATTTAGTATTAACTGGTTTGAGGGAAAGAGACAAACGGGAAAAGTCTGAAGAAAATATTGACTGTCACCACCACCACCTTGATTTAGCATGGTTATTCTTCAGTCACGGCTTTCCACTGATGATTGTGACTAGAAAATCGATTTTGGTAAGCCTTAATGACTTTGTTGTAGTGTGGCGATGACAGCAGAATTTGTTCTCTTTATAGCTATCATAAAATTGGTTGTGAGCAACACTGGCTCACACTCAAATCACTGCTTTTCACCAGAAAAATATTTTATTTCAACGTTTCGGTCATGAAATAACCATCATCAGGAATGAAGTGGGCACATCGGTTAGGATGGGTAAATAAATGAGGAGCGCTGCGAACTGATAACAAATCACACCTGAAGCACTATTACGAGAGAGAAAAAAAAGGACAAAACATCACAAAAAAAACCTGGTATAGAAATAACGTAATACGCGACAACTCTAAATATGGCACAGGTACAGGCAACAAACAGAATGTACATGTCCACTAGGTGCGTACATACATGTAATCGCAGGCGCTAGCAACAACAGTAGTAGTAACAGTGCATGGGGTGCAAAACCACCACTATCCAGGAAAAGCGAGTATGCTACGAGCATGCTACACACAGCAAGACTGGCAGAACGTACGAAAAATCTAGGGCTGAAACGATCATTCAATATCTCTTAACGATCAACCAATATCATTAACGATCGATATATTGGTTTTATCGATTCTTGTCGGCTCTACCCGTGTACCTCGAACACAAGTTTATGAAGAAATTCCACGATAACTTTGCAACGTTAGAAATTTGTGGCTCCGCACTGTTGACATCTGTAGACATCTGGCTGGTTTATCGACATGAACTAGAGGATTTCACGTTGTTTCTAGAGCGAAGAATCTCGTCATCACCCTCCGGCAACTGCTCTGACCTTTCCCACAAATGAACTGAAAAGACACAGTCTTCTCTCCCGATCCCTTTCAAAGCCACAAGTCAATTTTACTGTGCTTGAAAGTACATGATTGCACTCGTATCCACTATCGGATGGAGTGCAAGGGCTAGAATACTGTCACTCATATACATGCATAAACAATCGTTAGCACTCGTTTTGAATACTAACGATTATCGATTCCACTCTTAACGATCAATAGGCGAGACACGCATAAACAATCGTTAGCACTCGTTTTGAATACTAACGATTATCGATTCCACTCTTAACGATCAATAGGCGAGTTATCGGTATAATTGTTTCAGCCCTAGAAAAATCCATATCAAATTTCACTGCAGTTGACACGGAGTTTGGTACGTAGTGCCGTGTAGCAGAATCTCTCTATTCAGTGGCTTTTCCTCCTGTCTCGATTTTATGTGCTGTAACTTCATGCAGAGACTTGTCGGGCAATTTCCTGACGCACATTGACGATAACACGTTTTCCTCAAGTCAATATCTCAACAGCTTGTAAGTGAAAACACGCTTGTAAACTCTGGGCAGGTGAGACCAGCTTCACTAGTTCTCTACCTATTCCACTGTTTTCATCTTCTTCAAGTCTCTCTCCCTCTCTCTGTAGCCGTTTCTCTCTCTCTCTCCCTCTCTCTCTCTCTCTCTGTAGCCGTTTCTCTCTCTCTCTCTCTCTCTCTCTCATTGGGCATAGGTAGGCTGGGTGATTTCCAAGTGATATTCTTGTCCAGTGTGCACCAGCAGGGGCATCTTAACTAGGCTTCATAGTTTGGATGACGAAGAGGTTCCCAGATAGTGGCCAGATGGGATGGACCCCAAATGTACCGTAGCTTGTTAAGACAAGCCATACAATTATGACTGCGGGGCCTTAGCACCCATTCCAGCCAGTCCAGCCAGGGTCGGACCTAAGACCATACTAAGTTATTTTCTATGTTTCGCATCATTGCGGGGTACCTTTTCGAATCGTTGACAAGGAAAAAAGTACCCAGACGAGTCAATCAATTGCTGTTCTGGCGAACACTCTCTAAGCAGTATTGCATATCAGAGGCCATCAGCTTTTCGATAGCCTTGTATTCCAGACAATGATACGTAGAAAGTGGGAGCGATGAAACTTTTATTTTTTCCAAATTGGACCTGAACTCTTCACTGTTTCTCTGTGAGCAGCTGCCTTCGGGAATGAGCACAGTAAGTAATTTTGTCTTTTTTTCTCTATGATGCCATTTTGCGACCCTCTCACAAATTTGATAGTTGATATCTGGCCATTACCGTGTTTCCTCGATTAATGGACCATGCTCGAATAATAGACCATGCTCAAACAGTAGACCCTCCTAGAGGCCTCTCGGAGAAATAGTAGACCATGCGCGAATAAGAGACCCGGTCTCTTATTTGAGTTCATCGCTTTGCGCATGCGCACTAAGAAAGCACGTGGTGGATCAAAAAAGGACGCAATTTCAGGTTGCGCAACTACAATTTTTGTAGTGGCTAGTGCTTTCTTTCATTATTTGAGCACGGTCCACTATATTTTCATCGGCACATCGCTGGAAATGGTGGATTTTTAGCACGTCATTATTATAGAACTTCTATAATTATTATCACGTGTTAAAAATCCACCATTTCCAGCAATGTGCCAATGAAAATATAGTGGACCGTGCTCAAATAATGGACCATGCCCAAATAAGAGACCGGGGGTCCAACCCTCTTCAAAAAACAAAAGACCAGGTCTATTAATCGAGGAAATACAGTAAGTTATACGAATCATATTGAAACCAGCTGAGGCGAAAAACGATGTTTTATTCGGGCGCAGATGGGTTTGGGACCAAAATAATTATCTTTGCTGCAATATTCGAAGGGTGTGACCGTCTCATCGATTGGCGAATCTGGATTGAGCGCGAGCAGACTGTGTACTCCAAGAAAGGCCGGCCCAATCGACCAAAGCAATGGTGTAGTCCGCAAAAGTTTGCACATCGTACCAAGATCCTGTGAAAGCTGTCAAAATTACACAAAAAAACGTTAAAAGTCTATTTCCATTCCAGCCTCTCCTGGTGTAGGGTCCGGTGTGGTTGAATTGCACTCCATGTACACTAACTCAGAATTCGGCCAATCGACCACACTTACTCGGAGCACTTTCTCGGGATTCGCCCAATTGATCATGGCCCAAGACTAACCCCAATCAAAGCAATTTTCTGCATTGTAGAGACGAGCATAGTCAAGAATGCGTCATAAAGGAAAAAAAGGGACAAAAAAATTATAATTATGGTACCAAACTCTGGCTCTTTTGGTCTACATGGAGTGTATTTTGGTGTCGGTGTGTCCATAATTGCAGAAATCTCACCAATAACAGGCTGACCAGACTTCCATATGTGTCGTTGAACACGTCGTTCTTGTGAGTATGCATATCGTCAGTGTGTTGCCTGTCTCCGTCTATCCTGCACATCATCAGTTTGTTGCCTGCCTCTATCCTCCACGTCATCAGCCTGCCTCTATCCTTAACATTATCAACCTGCCTCTATCCTCCACATCATCAGTATGACATCATTGTTGCCTGCCTCTATCCTCCACATCATCAGTATGACATCATTGTTGCATGCCTCTATCCTCCATATCATCAGTATGACATCATTGTTGCATGCCTCTATCCTCCACATCATCAGTATGACATCATTGTTGCATGCCTCTATCCTCCGCATCATCAGTATGTTGCCTGCCTCTATCCTGCACATCATCAGTATGACATCATTGTTGCATGCCTCTATCCTCCACATCCGAGTCATCAGTATGTTGCCTGCCTCTATCCTGCACATCATCAGCATGTTGCCTGCCTTCATCAAGTGATTGGGTGCACAGTCAAATTCCACCCTGCTTGTTTTCTACCAGTACTTGTCACAGTGGCAGACAATTCAGCCTTGCTTGAGAAGCTTGCTGATATTTGTTTAAAACGTTAGTTACAGAGCTGAGGATGCTGCTGCCGTGGCTTTTTGTTGCTGTTGCTGCTGTTGCGGTTGCTGCTGCTGGCAGTGTTGCTGCTGCTGCTGCTGTGGCTGTTGCTGCTGCTGCTGTGTTTTGTGTTACTGCTGTTGCTGCTGCTGCTGCTTCTGGTGGTGTAGCTATGAATGACTATATTGCTGCCCTTCTCACTCTTGCTGTCTCTTAGGTATGCCGACGGGAATGAAATAACTCATCTCCAAGGTGATATGCTCAGTTACGTCCACAACAGGAAGTTACGCCACATGTAGGTGATTGAGACGTTTGGCAGTGCGCGCAGCCAACGAAACCATTTTATGATGTCATAATTTGTATTGCCGATACCCCACACATTCCCTACTGAGTCCTAACTAGGGGTGAAACGAATATACCGAACATTCGAATATTCGTTCGTTAGGCCACAGCGAACGAACATTCGTAGTTCTCACGAACATTCGAACTTTGAGAATGTGCGTATGGTACGATAAACCCGTAAAAACATCGCGATCAGTCACGATCGTTTCACACACCGCCTGTAGAATAATTATGATTGTGTAGCTGCGTGCTTGTGACCAGCGCTGCGCCAGGTGGTACACGACCCGCGCGCGCGCGGTTCACGATCTAAACCGGCACTTGGCTGGAGTCGAGGCGACGACATGTAGACGAACATCGGAACAAAGCATGAGTACTCGTACATGTACTTACATATTTTGGCTGCTCGCTCTTCCTTTGACCACTTCGTAATTTTCTTTTGTTTCGAGTTCGCACTGTTCCCATGTCAGAAACTGTTTTCAGTCGTGCTCCCCGTTCTGTTGTTTGGGATCATTTTACCAAATCCGAGGATGAGAAGTCAGCTACCTGCAGGATTTCCCGCAGCGCAAAACGGTGAGCAACCTCTATGCGCAGCTGAAAACACAACTACGGTAACTTTCAGCATTCTTCTGTCGTCTCTGGGAGTGCAGTTATTTCTACGGCATCAACACTGAACAGGAAGCAAGTTGATGACAAACGTTGCTGTGACGCAACGTTCTGGTCCGCAGCAGTAGCAGTATGGCGTTGCTCAGTTGGAGGCCATTGTGCCTCAACTTTTGAAAGCATCATAAAAGACGTACAGTAAAACCTGTAACTAACGACCACCCCTTGGTGCCTGGAAAAGTGGTCTTTAGTGGCAGGTGGTCTTTAGTTAGAGGTTTGCACCGCGTGACCATATATGGATCCCATATATGATATGTATGTCAAAATGCAGATAATACAATCCCCCACCACTTGCGCACTGACATTCTTCTTTCAGATCATACAACACTTGGAGAGAGAGAAAATCAAGTTTTATTGCAGACATTAAATTCAGCTCCTACTTCTGAAGCCAGGAGTCAAGACGACAAGAGTTCCTGTTGAAGCTTCTCTATGCGCTGGTGTGTACCAGTACTCGATCTACGTATATTAGTCCTAGGGCCCATTTGAAATTTCTCACTTTTACTTGACACATGTTTGCTAACATAGATTTTATGATCATTCCTGGATGGTTTTCGCCTCCTGAACACGATGGCATAGGTTTCGATTGTCGAATTGTGTCCGAACATGGTGAAAAACATCAAAATGGAAAAGGTCGTTATTACCATGGCAACCCAACTAGAATTGCTCCTATATCCATTTTTACTGACACGTATATGGCCAAGTAACACCTCATTTCGCTCAGAATAAGCAGTAGATACAGTACAGCAACAAGTACTGTACTTTAACAGTGTCAAAACAAAATTTCCAAAGTGCAGTGAAACTACTTGGCTATTGGACATGTTCATGTACATTTACATGTCGCGTCGAATGTTAGCATTGAGGTACGTGTACATGTATGTGCAGCTAGCAGGTACATGAGACTATTTACAGGCATGCATTACTATAATTATCAGACTGCAAACACGAGAGAAGCGTCAGACGGTTCGGCGTTACACTTCAACTGAGAGAATAGGTATTGTAACCCAAATACTAACAGGAGAAGGAAAAGGTGGTAGGAAACTGTCAGAGTCTAAGGAACGAAGTGCTATAGGACAGTTTCAACCTGAACTAATTTACTCGAAGTACGTGTAGATAATACGATAGATCTCGCAGCAATGTAAGAAGGACAACACTACTTGTATGCGATGGCAGTGCTGTAACGAAAAATGATGAAAATGAAAATACCAAAATCCTTTGCATAAAACAGTCCAAACATTGGATAGCTTGTCACTGTACTTAAATGCTTTGAAAAGACTTCAAGGCTGCAGTTGGACAACGCTCACATGTGAATAGCTGCAGTTTAAAAAGCTGATCGATCCCAACATTGTGATGCGAATACTTTCGCTTCCATGTGTTTCCCTTTAACTGAAGTTGTTCTTCCGTCTGAGCTTCGGAAACTCTACGCCGTACAGCTGAGCCCATCTCTACTCCGCCACCTACACCATCACTGTTGGCTCTGCAGTCAGGGACAATTCTTTAGCCACTAGTACATGAGGTATTATATAAACATGTTTTCCCTCTTCACCACCGCTCTTGAATCGCATCAACTACGTGCCGTGATCAGTTCAGGAGAGACAAGCCATGACATTGGACATCGGACTCTTTCTTGCAGTTAGTGTTTTATAAGTATAACTGTAGTTTCACACTGCCTAGGCCCAGCCATCAAATTCTGCGACAAGGAAATGATTCACCTACTGCTGGTGTTGCATATTGGGATAGGTTACCTCCAGGTACTCGGATTTCGTTTTTGTAACACTCCACACCACATAGCTACTCCCTCTCACTGCAGCATGGCACTCCTAAGGCAGTTGTCCTAGAGCTGTTGAGCTGGTAAAGAGGCTTTGTGATAATGGTAGCTGATCACCACGGTCGGTGTGTTCAAATCATGGTACTAACACTAGCCGCTCTTGTAGATTCGAATCAAATGCTCGTCCCCTGCAACACTGTAACACCTCCTGTGCAGCAGTACTCACAAAGTAAATGCCTTTATTCCAGCCCGATGAAGTTAGCCAGGTCTGAAACTTTCCACGGTTGTAGATTAGTCCTATGAATAGTTACAACTGGCTTGGCAAGCTATGATGACTTTCCCCTGCTTTCCACACATAATTGTTGTGCTGCTCCTTGTTGGAATCATGCCTACTTTTCCGGGGAGCCAAGATGACATTGTAATGAAGGTTCTGCTGAATTTAGCATCGATCCATTCGTGGACGTTCCGACAGCAAAAGCACCAGCGAGTCAATGCAAAACTTTGAAGAAAGTGTCCAAACGAGGTACCACATTTCCATTTCTGGTATGTCACAACTACACTACTTGATGCTCAATCTTTCCAACTCTCGCACAAAATCAGTGTACGCGCTGGTTCGCATCCTGTGTATGTACGGTGTTACTATAGCTCCTGGCACATAAAAGGGTAAAAACTCCCAGGTCCAGTCAATATAGTACCGAGAAAGTCTTGAAAATGCTTGAATATAGCCGATGAGAACTTAGTTTTTTCGGCAATTTTGTATTCCTATCGAGGGTGATTTCGGGACCTTTGGACGCGATTGGACTCGCCATACTGGGCCAAGATGCTCTTGAAGACATTATCTATCAAATAACACCGAAAAATCCTTGTTAGCCAACATGTGTCAAGGCATGTATTTTAGAGGTCGATTTTTTGAATTGGCCCCAGTACTATATGTACGTGACGCAGCGATGTTGCGAGTTTTCGCACCTTCACTGTATCGCCATCGTATCCTGGGATTCCTGGCCTGTGTTCCGTACAGGTGAGTACATGTACCATAGCATGCTAGCTAGCCAGCACAGACTGTCAGTGTGACCTGGTGACTGAGCTGTGTGATTGCACTTCGACAGAGAGCCGCTCAGTCTTTTCTCCTTCGAGTGCTAACATCGATCAAAGAGCGCTTTGGATGCGCTCTCCAAGACGTTTCCTATCATGTTTGTTCTTGACAGCACTTGACAGGTGTAGTGCAGTCCACACTGATTCCACAGTCAAAATGAGACTGCGTTCATATGTCCAGCTGTAGTATCGAAACAGTCCTTTCAGGACCATGGAAAATCATCAACATTTCGAGAAGGAGCTTCGAGCAATGTTTGATTTCCTACATCGCGGTCGCTAGTTACGGGTCAAAATTCGACATTGGGACAAGAAAAGGCGGTCGCTGGTCGCGTTCAGCAGGTAGTCGCTAGTCACAGTGCATTTTGAATGTGAGACCGTCCGTGCCTGACGAAGTGGTCGGTAGTACCAGGCCGGTCGCTAGTCACGGTGGTCTTAAGTTACAGGTTTTACTGTAGTACCAGGCTGGTCGCTAGTCACGGTGGTCTTTAGTTACAGGTTTTACTGTAGTACCAGGCTGGTCGCTAGTCACGGTGGTCTTTAGTTACAGGTTTTACTGTAGTACCAGGCTGGTCGCTAGTCACGGTGGTCTTTAGTTACAGGTTTTACTGTAGTACCAGGATGGTTGCTAGTCACGGTGGTCTTAAGTTACAGGTTTTACTGTAGTACCAGGCTGGTCGCTAGTCACGGTGGTCTTTAGTTACAGGTTTTACTGTAGTACCAGGCTGGTCGCTAGTCACGGTGGTCTTTAGTTACAGGTTTTACTGTAGTACCAGGCTGGTCGCTAGTCACGGTGGTCTTAAGTTACAGGTTTTACTGTAGTACCAGGCTGGTCGCTAGTCACGGTGGTCTTTAGTTACAGGTTTTACTGTAGTACCAGGCTGGTCGCTAGTCACGGTGGTCTTAAGTTACAGGTTTTACTGTAGTACCAGGCTGGGCGCTAGTCACGGTGGTCTTTAGTTACAGGTTTTACTGTAGTACCAGGCTGGTCGCTAGTCACGGTGGTCTTTAGTTACAGGTTTTACTGTAGTACCAGGCTGGTCGCTAGTCACGGTGGTCTTAAGTTACAGGTTTTACTGTAGTACCAGGCTGGTCGCTAGTCACGGTGGTCTTTAGTTACAGGTTTTACTGTAGTACCAGGCTGGTCGCTAGTCACGGTGGTCTTTAGTTACAGGTTTTACTGTAGTACCAGGCTGGTCGCTAGTCACGGTGGTCTTTAGTTACAGGTTTTACTGTAGTACCAGGCTGGTCGCTACTCACGGTGGTCTTTAGTTACAGGTTTTACTGTAGTACCAGGCTGGTCGCTAGTCACGCTGGTCTTTAGTTACAGGTTTTACTGTAGTACCAGGCTGGTCGCTAGTCACTGTGGTCTTTAGTTACAGGTTTTACTGTAGTACCAGGCTGGTCGCTAGTCACGGTGGTCTTTAGTTACAGGTTTTACTGTAGTACCAGGCTGGTCGCTAGTCACGGTGGTCTTTAGTTACAGGTTTTACTGTAGTACCAGGATGGTTGCTAGTCACGGTGGTCTTAAGTTACAGGTTTTACTGTAGTACCAGGCTGGTCGCTAGTCACGGTGGTCTTTAGTTACAGGTTTTACTGTAGTACCAGGCTGGTCGCTAGTCACGGTGGTCTTTAGTTACAGGTTTTACTGTAGTACCAGGATGGTTGCTAGTCACGGTGGTCTTAAGTTACAGGTTTTACTGTAGTACCAGGCTGGTCGCTAGTCACGGTGGTCTTTAGTTACAGGTTTTACTGTAGTACCAGGCTGGTCGCTAGTCACGGTGGTCTTTAGTTACAGGTTTTACTGTAGTACCAGGCTGGTCGCTAGTCACGGTGGTCATAATGTACAGGTTTTACTGTAGTACCAGGCTGGTCGCTAGTCACGGTGGTCTTTAGTTACAGGTTTTACTGTAGTACCAGGCTGGTCGCTAGTCACGGTGGTCTTAAGTTACAGGTTTTACTGTAGTACCAGGCTGGTCGCTAGTCACGGTGGTCTTTAGTTACAGGTTTTACTGTAGTACCAGGCTGGTCGCTAGTCACGGTGGTCTTTAGTTACAGGTTTTACTGTAGTACCAGGCTGGTCGCTAGTCACGGTGGTCTTTAGTTACAGGTTTTACTGTAGTACCAGGCTGGTCGCTAGTCACGGTGGTCTTTAGTTACAGGTTTTACTGTAGTACCAGGCTGGTCGCTAGTCACGGTGGTCTTAAGTTACAGGTTTTACTGTAGTACCAGGCTGGTCGCTAGTCACGGTGGTCTTTAGTTACAGGTTTTACTGTAGTACCAGGCTGGTCGCTAGTCACGGTGGTCTTAAGTTACAGGTTTTACTGTAGTACCAGGCTGGTCGCTAGTCACGGTTGTCTTTAGTTACAGGTTTTACTGTAGTACCAGGCTGGTCGCTAGTCACGGTGATCTTTAGTTACAGGTTTTACTGTAGTACCAGGCTGGTCGCTAGTCACGGTGGTCTTACAATGTAAGTTACAGGTTTTACTGTAGTACCAGGCTGGTCGCTAGTCACGGTGGTCTTAAGTTACAGGTTTTACTGTAGTACCAGGCTGGTCGCTAGTCACGGTGGACTTAAGTTACAGGTTTTACTGTAGTACCAGGCTGGTCGCTAGTCACGGTGGTCTTTAGTTACAGGTTTTACTGTAGTACCAGGCTGGTCGCTAGTCACGGTGGTCTTAAGTTATTGGTTTTACTGTAGTACCAGGCTGGTCGCTAGTCACGGTGGTCTTTAGTTACAGGTTTTACTGTAGTACCAGGCTGGTCGCTAGTCACGGTGGTCTTAAGTTATTGGTTTTACTGTAGTACCAGGCTGGTCGCTAGTCACGGTGGTCTTTAGTTACAGGTTTTACTGTAGTACCAGGCTGGTCGCTAGTCACGGTGGTCTTTAGTTACAGGTTTTACTGTAGTACCAGGCTGGTCGCTAGTCACGGTGGTCTTTAGTTACAGGTTTTACTGTAGTACCAGGCTGGTCGCTAGTCACGGTGGTCTTTAGTTACAGGTTTTACTGTAGTACCAGGCTGGTTGCTAGTCACGGTGGTCTTTAGTTACAGGTTTTACTGTAGTACCAGGATGGTTGCTAGTCACGGTGGTCTTTAGTTACAGGTTTTACTGTAGTACCAGGCTGGTTGCTAGTCACGGTGGTCTTTAGTTACAGGTTTTACTGTAGTACCAGGCTGGTCGCTAGTCACGGTGGTCTTTAGTTACAGGTTTTACTGTAGTACCAGGCTGGTCGCTAGTCACGGTGGTCTTTAGTTACAGGTTTTACTGTAGTATCAGGCTGGTCGCTAGTCACGGTGGTCTTTAGTTACAGGTTTTACTGTAGTACCAGGCTGGTCGCTAGTCACGGTGGTCTTTAGTTACAGGTTTTACTGTAGTACCAGGCTGGTCGCTAGTCACGGTGGTCTTTAGTTACAGGTTTTACTGTAGTACCAGGCTGGTCGCTAGTCACGGTGGTCTTAAGTTACAGGTTTTACTGTAGTACCAGGCTGGTCGCTAGTCACGGTGGTCTTTAGTTACAGGTTTTACTGTAGTACCAGGCTGGTCGCTAGTCACGGTGGTCTTAAGTTACAGGTTTTACTGTAGTACCAGGCTGGTCGCTAGTCACGGTGGTCTTTAGTTACAGGTTTTACTGTAGTACCAGGCTGGTCGCTAGTCACGGTGGTCTTAAGTTACAGGTTTTACTGTAGTACCAGGCTGGTCGCTAGTCACGGTGGTCTTTAGTTACAGGTTTTACTGTAGTACCAGGCTGGTCGCTAGTCACGGTGGTCTTAAGTTACAGGTTTTACTGTAGTACCAGGCTGGTCGCTAGTCACGGTGGTCTTAAGTTACAGGTTTTACTGTAGTACCAGGCTGGTCGCTAGTCACGGTGGTCTTTAGTTACAGGTTTTACTGTAGTAGCAGGCTGGTCGCTAGTCACGGTGGTCTTTAGTTACAGGTTTTACTGTAGTACCAGGATGGTCGCTAGTCACGGTGGTCTTTAGTTACAGGTTTTACTGTAGTACCAGGCTGGTCGCTAGTCACGGTGGTCTTTAGTTACAGGTTTTACTGTAGTACCAGGATGGTTGCTAGTCACGGTGGTCTTTAGTTACAGGTTTTACTGTAGTACCAGGCTGGTTGCTAGTCACGGTGGTCTTTAGTTACAGGTTTTACTGTAGTACCAGGATGGTTGCTAGTCACGGTGGTCTTTAGTTACAGGTTTTACTGTAGTACCAGGCTGGTTGCTAGTCACGGTGGTCTTTAGTTACAGGTTTTACTGTAGTACCAGGCTGGTCGCTAGTCACGGTGGTCTTTAGTTACAGGTTTTACTGTAGTACCAGGCTGGTCGCTAGTCACGGTGGTCTTTAGTTACAGGTTTTACTGTAGTATCAGGCTGGTCGCTAGTCACGGTGGTCTTTAGTTACAGGTGTTACTGTAGTACCAGGCTGGTCGCTAGTCACGGTGGTCTTTAGTTACAGGTTTTACTGTAGTACCAGGCTGGTCGCTAGTCACGGTGGTCTTTAGTTACAGGTTTTACTGTAGTACCAGGCTGGTCGCTAGTCACGGTGGTCTTAAGTTACAGGTTTTACTGTAGTACCAGGCTGGTCGCTAGTCACGGTGGTCTTTAGTTACAGGTTTTACTGTAGTACCAGGCTGGTCGCTAGTCACGGTGGTCTTAAGTTACAGGTTTTACTGTAGTACCAGGCTGGTCGCTAGTCACGGTGGTCTTTAGTTACAGGTTTTACTGTAGTACCAGGCTGGTCGCTAGTCACGGTGGTCTTAAGTTACAGGTTTTACTGTAGTACCAGGCTGGTCGCTAGTCACGGTGGTCTTTAGTTACAGGTTTTACTGTAGTACCAGGCTGGTCGCTAGTCACGGTGGTCTTAAGTTACAGGTTTTACTGTAGTACCAGGCTGGTCGCTAGTCACGGTGGTCTTAAGTTACAGGTTTTACTGTAGTACCAGGCTGGTCGCTAGTCACGGTGGTCTTTAGTTACAGGTTTTACTGTAGTAGCAGGCTGGTCGCTAGTCACGGTGGTCTTTAGTTACAGGTTTTACTGTAGTACCAGGATGGTCGCTAGTCACGGTGGTCTTTAGTTACAGGTTTTACTGTAGTACCAGGCTGGTCGCTAGTCACGGTGGTCTTTAGTTACAGGTTTTACTGTAGTACCAGGATGGTTGCTAGTCACGGTGGTCTTTAGTTACAGGTTTTACTGTAGTACCAGGATGGTTGCTAGTCACGGTGGTCTTTAGTTACAGGTTTTACTGTAGTACCAGGATGGTTGCTAGTCACGTTGGTCTTTAGTTACAGGTTTTACTGTAGTACCAGGATGGTTGCTAGTCACGGTGGTCTTTAGTTACAGGTTTTACTGTAGTACCAGGCTGGTCGCTAGTCACGGTGGTCTTTAGTTACAGGTTTTACTGTAGTACCAGGATGGTCGCTAGTCACGGTGGTCTTTAGTTACAGGTTTTACTGTAGTACCAGGCTGGTCGCTAGTCACGGTGGTCTTTAGTTACAGGTTTTACTGTAGTACCAGGATGGTTGCTAGTCACGGTGGTCTTAAGTTACAGGTTTTACTGTAGTACCAGGATGGTTGCTAGTCACGGTGGTCTTTAGTTACAGGTTTTACTGTAGTACCAGGATGGTTGCTAGTCACGGTGGTCTTTAGTTACAGGTTTTACTGTAGTACCAGGATGGTTGCTAGTCACGGTGGTCTTTAGTTACAGGTTTTACTGTAGTACCAGGATGGTTGCTAGTCACGGTGGTCTTTAGTTACAGGTTTTACTGTAGTACCAGGCTGGTCGCTAGTCACGGTGGTCTTTAGTTACAGGTTTTACTGTAGTACCAGGATGGTCGCTAGTCACGGTGGTCTTTAGTTACAGGTTTTACTGTAGTACCAGGCTGGTCGCTAGTCACGGTGGTCTTTAGTTACAGGTTTTACTGTAGTACCAGGATGGTTGCTAGTCACGGTGGTCTTAAGTTACAGGTTTTACTGTAGTACCAGGATGGTTGCTAGTCACGGTGGTCTTTAGTTACAGGTTTTACTGTAGTACCAGGATGGTCGCTAGTCACGGTGGTCTTTAGTTACAGGTTTTACTGTAGTACCAGGCTGGTCGCTAGTCACGGTGGTCTTTAGTTACAGGTTTTACTGTAGTACCAGGATGGTTGCTAGTCACGGTGGTCTTAAGTTACAGGTTTTACTGTAGTACCAGGATGGTTGCTAGTCACGGTGGTCTTTGGTTACAGGTTTTACTGTAGTACCAGGATGGTCGCTAGTCACGGTGGTCTTTAGTTACAGGTTTTACTGTAGTACCAGGATGGTTGCTAGTCAAAGTGGTCTTTAGTTACAGGTTTTACTGTAGTACCAGGCTGGACGCTAGTCACGGTGGTCTTCAGTTACAGGTTTTACTGTAGTACCAGGATGGTCGCTAGTCACGGTGGTCTTTAGTTACAGGTTTTACTGTAGTACCAGGCTGGTCGCTAGTCACGGTGGTCTTTAGTTACAGGTTTTACTGTAGTACCAGGATGGTTGCTAGTCACGGTGGTCTTAAGTTACAGGTTTTACTGTAGTACCAGGATGGTTGCTAGTCACGGTGGTCTTTGGTTACAGGTTTTACTGTAGTACCAGGATGGTCGCTAGTCACGGTGGTCTTTAGTTACAGGTTTTACTGTAGTACCAGGCTGGTCGCTAGTCACGGTGGTCTTTAGTTACAGGTTTTACTGTAGTACCAGGATGGTTGCTAGTCACGGTGGTCTTAAGTTACAGGTTTTACTGTAGTACCAGGATGGTTGCTAGTCACGGTGGTCTTTAGTTACAGGTTTTACTGTAGTACCAGGATGGTTGCTAGTCACGGTGGTCTTTAGTTACAGGTTTTACTGTAGTACCAGGATGGTTGCTAGTCACGGTGGTCTTTGGTTACAGGTTTTACTGTAGTACCAGGATGGTCGCTAGTCACGGTGGTCTTTAGTTACAGGTTTTACTGTAGTACCAGGATGGTTGCTAGTCACGGTGGTCTTTAGTTACAGGTTTTACTGTAGTACCAGGATGGTCGCTAGTCACGGTGGTCTTAAGTTACAGGTTTTACTGTAGTACCAGGATGGTTGCTAGTCACGGTGGTCTTTGGTTACAGGTTTTACTGTAGTACCAGGCTGGTTGCTAGTCACGGTGGTCTTTAGTTACAGGTTTTACTGTAGTACCAGGATGGTCGCTAGTCACGGTGGTCTTAAGTTACAGGTTTTACTGTAGTACCAGGATGGTTGCTAGTCACGGTGGTCTTTAGTTACAGGTTTTACTGTAGTACCAGGCTGGTCGCTAGTCACGGTGGTCTTTAGTTACAGGTTTTACTGTAGTACCAGGATGGTTGCTAGTCACGGTGGTCTTAAGTTACAGGTTTTACTGTAGTACCAGGATGGTTGCTAGTCACGGTGGTCTTTGGTTACAGGTTTTACTGTAGTACCAGGATGGTCGCTAGTCACGGTGGTCTTTAGTTACAGGTTTTACTGTAGTACCAGGCTGGTCGCTAGTCACGGTGGTCTTTAGTTACAGGTTTTACTGTAGTACCAGGATGGTTGCTAGTCACGGTGGTCTTAAGTTACAGGTTTTACTGTAGTACCAGGATGGTTGCTAGTCACGGTGGTCTTTGGTTACAGGTTTTACTGTAGTACCAGGATGGTTGCTAGTCACGGTGGTCTTTGGTTACAGGTTTTACTGTAGTACCAGGCTGGTCGCTAGTCACGGTGGTCTTTGGTTACAGGTTTTACTGTAGTACCAGGCTGGTTGCTAGTCACGGTGGTCTTTAGTTACAGGTTTTACTGTAGTACCAGGATGGTCGCTAGTCACGGTGGTCTTTGGTTACAGGTTTTACTGTAGTACCAGGATGGTTGCTAGTCAAAGTGGTCTTTAGTTACAGGTTTTACTGTACTGTAAAGTTAGAAACTTTCGCAAGTGATTGAATTTCGCTACTTTCGCGGCCATTGCGCATTCTGGAGAAGAAAAATCGCCACAAACTGCTCAGTACGTGCATTGCAGACAGCACAACTACAAGATTCAAAAGAGGTAAAAATCGGAAAAAATTCTCATCACAAACCAGCCGCATTCATGAAAACGCAAAATTTGTGCGCCACAAAGGTTTATTGCAATACTGTATTCAAAAATTCCACTATTTTCTTGCCTATGCCGGTTCGTGCGCGAGCCCGCGCGTGCGACGAGAATGTTAGAGAATGTTCGTTCGTTCGTTCGTTCGTTAACATCAAGAACGTTCGAATACTCAAATTTTGTGTTCGTTTCAGCCCTAGTCCTAACACATTTGATTGCGACAGATAATCATTATGTAATGTCACCCCCCCCCCCCCCCCACACACACACACACCCTTCGCTATCATATTATTTTGCAATGATCCCGTTTGACTTTGCGAAGTAAAATACGATGGGTGACTGACCCGAAACGTCAATAATTTTTTCAACATCATTAATAAAAGAATTTTCATCTAAAGAGTGAATAGCAACTAAATAGAGCGGTTGTCGGTTGACAAACCTCCTTTTATTTACAATGCAGTTGCGTGATGTCCACCACTTTCTGAGCGAAGTAAAATAAAGAATACAACACATAGCCTCTCGGGCATGGCTGTGCAGGGTGTCTAACACTGCATTCTGAATCTGAGTGTACTCACAGTCAGTTGTGATTGACAACACCAATCCGCTTATACTGCTTTAACCTATCTATGAGACAGATATTGTTATGATAAATCTGCAACGGACTTTCAAGAAAGCATGTACAGCTTCGACTGGCTTCTCTGTGACACACTGCACAGAGGCTGTGGTGAATGCTGAATAACTTCACACGACGACAAGTCCATTTCTCCGGCTTCCGAGCGACAGTTTGTCAGCCTGGATATCTGGCACATTGTCCTCCAATCCCCCAGCGTGCACTATATGTCTCTAGTTTGTGTGTGAGTGTATTTGACTGGTATGTTTGTTGCCACTTACAGATCATTGCGCAACAACAATATCACAACAATTGCAAACTCGTTCTTCAACCACTTCAAGCTCCTGTAAGAATTTGCTTGGAACAATAGAAGTTTGAAGCCAACCATCTCGAAGTGAACTGTAAAGAAAAGAAAGGGCCAGCATGCTCTAAGTTTTGACTAATAGTCCACCACAGTATTCATAGTTACTTAACAGGCAGATGGTGCGACAAAAAGGCACGAAAACGACAGGGTGCTGCGACATACTTCGTAAATGTGTCGGAGCCAGGTGTCAGGTCGTTGAATGTCCTAGTAGCCCCGTCAGTTGCGTGCTTTGTTGTCGCACTATCTGACAGTATATTGATACCTTGGTGGACTGCTAGTCATAGCTCATAACAAATTGGTCCCTTCTCTTATTGATGAATAATACTATCACTGGGCCGGCAGAAACAGCTTTTGACTGGTCCGACCACACCCTACAGCATTGCAGTCTGTAATGCTTTTTGTGTACGATACGGAATGTGTACACATGACTTCTCGGCAGTACACACATATTGATGGTCTAAAGGCACGATTCAGGTTGTGCGTGCTTCCCCTAGCTGCATCTCATGTTTGGCATTTAAGGGGCCGTCCAAGGTTACCAATAATATTTTCAAAACGAAATGTGTTCGTTTGGGGGTGGGTGGGTTTAATGGAGTTTCGTTTTGAAAATAGTTATTGAATGCAGATGGAGAATGTCCAGTTACTTCTGGGTGTCGAAAATTGACATCAATATTTTATTGGAAGTCGTTTTACCTGCAGAAAAGATGGGTTGGTGGGTGGGGGCTGAAAAAATACTAAGGGCATGTTCGATTGGTAAGGATCGGGATCGGGATCCAGATTTCAGATCCCTCGGATCCTTCAGATTCAACTGAACACTTTATTTTGGACCTTGACTGTTGCCATGTTGAAAATGGCGCTCACAAGGCACCCAAAAGGGTGAACGTCGTACTCATCCCGTGCGTCGTACAAAAAGTCAACAAGCTCTATCTCCATCCACGCGTGCGTACTACAATGTGTACAAAAATGATTTTTACCAGCCATATACGCACAAAGGTCACATTTGGATCCGTTGGATCCGGTCAACCCTGCTCCCCGAGGAGGGTTGACCGGATCCAAATCCGAAGGATCCGGATCCGGATCCGACCAATCGAAAGGGTGCGAATCCAGTGGATCCGGTGGATCGGGATCCCGATCCTACCAATCGAACATGCCCTTAGACACCCAGTACATCGGCATTATTACGCAGTGTTATGCCATAAAAAAAAAAAAAAAAAAAAATACCAGGAGGCTCTTAGTAGTGGCTGCAAATGACCGATATCCGTCACTTGCAGCTCTGCATCAGAGACCTGTAGCTGGCCTGAAGAGTTGTAAAATTACTCCTTCGTAGCCGGGCGAGTCAGAGCGAGGGCGATTCACGGCTTGGTCAAAAAACTGTCGGCCTGGAACGTAAACGTGGATCTGCCGACACAGTTCACCTGGTTCACACGCCTGACCTGGCATGCTGCCTTGCGTGAAAGGAACATTTTTCCGAAAGCAAGCTTCTTCTCCAAAATTCGAAATTTCCTTCCAAAAATGCCGTCGTCCTTGACCTCGAAGCTGAATGTTGTTAGGATAGAAAATTAGCGAAGATGTAGCCGACCCATTCTGGCAAGCCGTGTGCCCTCTGGATATGCAGTTGTTCGCCATGGTCAACAATCTTCTTCTCCTTCGTTCGTACTTTCACTTTCCTGACCACGAATACAAGCGGTACCCATGCTCAGGTTAGTGTTTATTTGTCTGTCTATGCACATACATGTATTACAATGTACTGTTCGTGCTGTAGGCACTGGCCGATCATGGAAATAGAGGAAGCAGCCAGCTTTCTTTGAATTCTCGTGCTTTCAACAAAAATATGTACACACTTTCCTTGGCTCCTCTTTCCCACCGCCACCATGCATGCACAATCGAGCTTGCTTTAATGCCCTGCAGTGCAGAATGCTTCCACCACCGCAACTACCACCGCCGCCACCACTACCAGCAGCAGCACCACCACCACCACCACCACCACCACCACCACCACCACCACCACCACCACCACCACCACCACCACCACCACCACCACCACCACCACTGTGACCACCACCACCACCACCACTGTGACCACCACCACCACCACACCACCACCACCACCACCACACCACCACCACCACCACCACCACCACACCACCACCACCACACCACCACCACCACACCACCACCACTACCATCACCGTGACCATCAGTCCATCACTATAGAAGCATTGTCGTGCAGAGCACGTCTGCAAGAGAAAATAATAGTACGCCAGTGCTGTAATGCCCTGCAGTGCAGTGTGCTCCCGCCACCACCACCACCACCACCACCACTAACGTTATGGAAGCATTGTCACGCACTGTACATCGATCCACAAGAGAAAATATGCCAGTGACTTACTAGCAGTAGCACCTCCATGCTGCATGCGGACCTGGACACAGCACTGTTCCCTCTCCAGGAAAGGGGGCGGGGTGTATTTCATTGTCCCTGCTTGAAGTAATAATGACTACATGACAAGATGTCCAGCTAACTTTGCCAGTAACGAACGACCCTTGATCGGGCATGAGAAAAGTGTTGCTATTTGGGAGTTGGCGTCATTCACGGGGTTGAAAATATACGGCTATATTGTTACTAGGTCTGAAGATAGTCTCACTATCCGTGGGTTGTTATACCCGTGGTTGACTGAAGATACGTTTGGATTATTCTATGAGTATGTGAAGGGTATACGTTAAATATTTTCCCGAGGATATAGCACGAGGAAATTATGGGGAATGCAGTACATGTATAGAATGGTGCAATCCATTTCTCCCAGGGCACTTTCCCAAGACTCCTTCCAATATTCACTCTTGGCGCGACCCATGTGAACTGAGCGGGGTGTATCGTTGAATATACCCCTCTCAGAACGTCTACTGATTGGCTGAAATCGCCCAAATCATACCGTGCCATGGATCAATGCATGTCAGGGAGTCGTAGCACCCAAGGAAACAACACGAGATCATGATACCCAAAATGATGTACTGTAAAAGCGGAAATTTTCAGTGGTGTTTTATTTTCGGTAACTTCGGTGCCGACAATTTTTACCGAAAAAATGCACCGAAATTTTTCGGTACTACTTAGTAGTGCTAGCACCCTTACCTGGAAAGCGGGTATTACCGAAAATTTCCCTCCACCGAACCACCGATTTTGGAGAATTCCGAAAATATTACACCATCAAAAATGTCTGCTTTTACAGTACACAGATTGGATCCATGGAGATTCTACATGATCCGTGGTTTATGCAACTCGTGATCGCGGACTTGACCCACTGGCCCCAAGCATGGGTCAGTCAAGCGATGCTATATGCGAGCATGTATGTATCGCACTTGCCCCTAAGGCAGTAAGGGCAACTGTCACTGGCAGCCCGGGGTTGAAACCACATTATTAATTTTTGAAATTTTCTAGGGTGACACGAAAAGCTTCACGCACTGGGTGGTCACTCTCTATTCATGTATACCACTCTGCCAATAGTGCATAGAGCTCTCTTTTGAGCTGCCCAGCTGGCCCTCGTTATGATTTAGGCTGAAAGTCTACCGTGCCGTCTCCCTTATTATTATTTATGCTACGACTCCATAATGCATAATTATTATCAAGAGTACATTACCCCCCAGAGTGTGCAACGCCGATCCAGCTCTGCATAGGGTCTTGGTCGAGCGGAATCGGATCTTCTGATGTCATGCGTACACTCCACACCAGCTCAAGGCCGGTCTCGAGGCAGGGCACCATTGTTTTTGATCCAAGAGTACCCGCGACTCCCCGGGTTCCCCTCAGATGTGTACGGTATTATGACGCAAAGATCCGATTCCGCTCGACCAAGACCCTATACCTGTATACAGAGCTGGATCAGGCGTTGCACACTCTGGGGGGTTATGTACTCTTGATATTATGTACAGAAGAAAAAAATCCCGGGGCTCCGTTGATGAAATTCTGTTTTGTCAAGTGGGCATTTTTGATTATTGTGAATGGCGTGTAGTGCCATAGTACAGTTCCTTTTGCTACGTAACGTTTGCACAAGTCACGTTTCAGCAATTGAACTAGGAAGATCTATGTCTCTGATCTTGTCATTTGGCCCGGCTGGTACTGTGCATTAACAACCATTGTCAGGCACCCTCGAAAGACCAACAGCGATGAGTTCATGACCCAAGCATTATTTGGGCCGTTAAGTTGACTAAACGGGAGTGTAGCAAGCTTTGATCGGCGTACTTCCTTCCGTACGTAGTGAAATGTTGTCCGAGCTGAATAGATTCTATCTCCTGCGGTTTAGTACAATAGTTCCACACCTAATACTGTAGATTCGACGTCTCCAAGAAAAATCTCCATGGAGACTGGAAACTATAGCAGATCATAAATGAAGCAGCAGCTCAGCTGATTCCCTAGCTCGTGTCTAGGTGCATGTACTTTGGTCAACGTGTTGTGGCAGACTCCATGTGCAAAGCTGCATACTCTTGGGGTTATTGATTCTTGCTTATAATTCATGCATAGATATGAACATCATAATAATTGAGTGTTGGCAAGACCCAACAAGGTGTCCCTTAGATCAGATCTTCACAAAATGCACATACTGTAAGACATGTATATATAACGAGGAAGCAAATCTAACGTTTTAACGGATGACATTTCTTCGTTATAATAGATCCATTGAGGCCGTACTGCTTCATATATGCTGTGTGTGTATATGCCAGAATACTGCAAGATTGTTAACATATCTTCTCGTTAACCTATGAATTTTGGACAATCGTTAAATGTGCGACTCGTTATAATAACATGTCTTACAGTACATCTTGAAAAGCCGTATTTTGGTTTCACATACACGTCTCATTTCTATCACAGAGATCAGCAGCCATGGGCCATTGGTGGCAATACTGGTAGGAGTCGCCCGAGGCTTAGCCAATAATTTCCGTTCTATACCCAATATACATACCCGAACTGGGCACAAATCTATCCCATTCCTTGGTGCTGACCCCTTTGATGCGCCCCCGAATCCCTTAGCATTATTAGTACGTCCAATTCATTTCGTGATCAGCTCACCGCATGCTCAGTACTGTGTTGTAAAGTATGCAAATTTCCGACGCTTTTAAATTGCAGCCTCCCCAGGGCAAAAACACATCTCGGCCACATTGAAATTTCAGCCTGTACTGCTGATGCCTGTATGCACTGTCACGTTGAACCTTGCAAAACGAATTTTAGGCTACAAATACCCAGTAAATAAAAGGGGAGAAGGCACTGAACGAAGCGTCAACCTACGAATACAACCTCAGTGCAACCACGTGCTCTTTCTCTTTCTGCTTGTGTAAACAGAAAGAGCACGTTGTTACACTGAGGTTGTATTCGTAGGTTGACAGTTCGTTCAGTGCCTTCTCACCTTGGGTTACGTAATCTTGTTACCTTTTGCGTTTCCTCTAGTAGATAAAAGGGGGGTTGTCAAATGACAACCGCTCTATTCAGTTGCTATTCACTCCTGGCGCATGCGCTGGACGAAAAATTCTTTTATTAGTGATGTCGAAAAAGTATGCGGTTGTCAGTTGACAAACCCCCTTTTATTTACAATTCAGTTGCGTGATGTCCACCACTTTCCGAATTAAAAATGCACAGGCCGTTAATAGTCGAAAATAAAATATGCGCCAAATATGCAGTACCTTGCGCACTCTGTTAGAAGACATTAGGGCCACTGGGAATGAATGCCCAAGTAAAATGATGAAGTACAGTAATACAATACTATAGGGAGTGCATTTGCCATGAATGCACCAAGCCAACTCTCCTATACAAACAGTATAGTGTTGCTGCCAAAAATATGATTAGCTAAAGTTGCCTTTTTGCATTATTATGGTTGAACTTTTTTTTCCTGTAGCCTCGTTCCCATGCTGTGGATTTAATCACGAAATTTGTTAGCAAGACGAAGAGGTTTTATGTGAGCTTACTATTATTCTACCTGCACTTGCTTTTATCTTTTTTTGTGCAGGACTCTGAGAAGCTGGAGGGACCCCACAAACCTCAAGCATTGAGGATACAACTTTTAACCAAGAACCAGGCAACATGATGTGCATGTATCACGTTCGCTGTGATTGCATCGTTTCAGGGTACACTGACAACATACTAGTACTAGTAACTAGTCCTTGATTAGCAGCAGTGGCCTGAATTATTGCCTGGCCGCTATTCATATAATCCTTTGGTGCTTACTCATCGCCTTGTTCTGTCTCTAAAATGGCGTATGGGTGTTCCGAGGCTTGTAATATTTGCTCAAGCCGCGCATTGGCATTGGTGTATGTCGGTAAATGCCAGCCACTGCTGCCTAGCTCAACATGTTTTGTATGATGTAGAATGCGCTCTGTGTATCTACAATCGAGTGACCTGCTTGTGTGAGCCAACTGCAACTACACCAACAGTTGCACTAGTATGTGCACTGTGCTGGCACAGTGTATCATACTCAGTCTTGTCACTTCTTCTCCCACGTTTACTGTATTGTTTAATTCACTGTACACATCTTGCCCAGCTCCTCTAAGGCCACACAGAATTAGTTTGTTGTTTTGGGCCACTACACTCAGCTGGTGTAAGGTTGGTCTGCTTCTCTCTTCCTTCTCTTTGACGTGTCCAGCCAATCATTCATGTCAAGCTTTGCATAACTTAGATCACTGTATATACAGTCACCTGGCTGGAAACGTCCATGGCTGCAAAATCGCATCTTTCTTGAGGGACCCCATTTTATAGAGTGGACGACATTCACTTTCCTGATAGACTCACCTCAGATGTTGGTATTGTACCCATCCCTGATTTGTACATGCACCACTTTTTTGGCAACTCCGAACAGTGAGAATGTCTGCTGTGGATAGTTCTCATGCTTTTAAACTCATTCCTAAATTGAATGTAAACAAGTACGGTATAATACCACCAAAATGTAGTTCATTACAAGTCGTCGATTATGATCCTTTGTTGAGACGAAAGCTTCGGGACCTGGGAGTACTTGTGACATACCCATATCATACTCTCTCAGGTTCTGAAGCTGTGTGCTGTGTGCCAGGGGTTATGGCGATCGAGTGCATGTATGTTCGGATAAGGGCGTGGGAAAACACTCATCTAAAACATACTCATTTCCTCATGCATACTTTCATTTCTCATTCTTTTTGGCACACACTCCAGCTCCTCGAAATTATCATGGGATGCATGTTGATGACAGCCTGCTGCCATGCAGCCTGAGCAGTTCGGACAGTCAATCATTCGGATAATCGGCATTCTATATTACTACAGTTGTAGTAGCTGTATTTCATGTACAGTACTACAGTAGAGTCGGGCGCCGAAGAACGTGTTGCCCAAGAATGTCCAGCCTGAAATGCTAAGAACGCCACCGCCTTAAGTTTAAAAGAATGGCGGTGTTGGTTTTCCGGCAGCTTTCGGGATACATAATTATGATCTTAACATGATTGTTTCTAAGAACATGCTACAAGAGCGCAGCCGGATGGCTGAAAAATACGAACACCCAAGGCTAACCTCTTGGACACAACGTTCTTGGACGCTCGACTCTACTGTAGTATGGAAGAACGCTCTTCGGCAGGGATGTTACATGTTAGAAATCATGCGTACAAGATGCCTATTTAAGTCTGCTCTTCTTTTATGGCTTTGGCATGCATGCAGCTCTTAATTAATCCCAAAGGTGGAGTGCAATGACATGTTTAATAAGTCCCAAAGGCGGAGTGCAATGACATGCATTTGGAACCGTGATCACTAAAATCCTGCGCTTAATTCTAAGATTTAGAACTATAAGTGATGTTGCACACCCAAGAACGTCGTTCCGAGGGCCTAGGTCGGGGGCGTTCTTGGAAGAACATCATGCTGGATTGTAGATAAACAACTGTATATAACCCGGATGTGTGTGATAACAAAAGCTGCGGTACAGTGCGGAGAAACTAGTATATAACATACTAATATCACCAGTAGGTTTTCTAAACTTCTTGTTCTATACTGGAGAATATTCCAGCGAGTGAATCCAGAGCAAGTGCTATGGAAATGGACTAGCGAGAGCTCACAATAGCCAGACAGACCCACGAGTCCTTTCTTGAACCGAACAATAATCATCTATGGCATTCAACATGCAGTTTGGGAAGCCATGCAGTCCTGGGACAAATATCCAAATGCAGTCTTGTCTCCAGACCAAACAACAATTGTTATCATACTTGACAATTTCCAACTCTACGACCACCATGCCAGCTCAAGCAAAAAGAAGCAAAGGAAGATGGAGATTTCTACTTGTGCAGCCATTCAGGGAGGAGCACGAAGGCTGTTTTAACATTACATGATTCGACTGTGCACGCACTTTGTAAAAGTGCACGTGAACTCTTAGGCTGTTTGCAGTGCGATATACTTACATGTGCATGCACTTGCCGCACATTCACACTCCAGTACAAAACATAATTATGCAAATATGTAATGCACATAATGTAACATTCTACGCTTGAAAGCAGATCAGCATTCGAACTTTTTCATTGCCTTCAGGCTGCAACAGCATATTGCAAGAGGGCACGATGGCCAAACCCAACATCTTCCAGTGAACACCATCGGCCATGGCAGTACAGACCATCTGACATTCACTCACACCACCCACATAGAAGAGAAGCAATGTTGATACTTCATAGTTAACACGTTACAAATACTACTGAGGGTGCATATAGGCAGTACACCAGGTTCAGGATGCATTGATCCATTCTTCTGCTTCAACTACCTTAGCTGCTCATTTGATCTATGGCTATGCACGCTGTCGTCAGTGAGCCACATCATTGCGAAAGACTGATGACGGAGAGATCATTGCGCGTGTGTAGTCACAATACTATCAGAGAAATATGTTTGGCAAATATAGGAATACTGTGGACAAAATTGTACACAATAACCTGCCTTGAAGCAAATCTCAGAAAGAAAGCGCTGTGCAGATGCATGTCAGCCGCTTCAGATTCAGTCACTTCGTGAGATCCAATATTCTTCCAACTGTACTGTTCAGCCTTCGGTGATCCACAGAGACAGACAAACAATCTGTTCCGTCCTTCCACATGAGAAACAGAGAGTGAACATGTTCCAGTTCATTCCAGTATGAAGGTGGCGGACACAGGCAATGAAAGTCATCGTTGGGCCAACATGACCAGCCTTCAGACATGAGTTCTCAGAGACCTTCGCTCATGATAATGGTATTCACCCTTGGCTACAATCCTGCAAAACACATGAAAAGGTTGCAGCAAAACAAACTGGATGTTATAAAGAAGCAATTTAGGAAAACTAAGCCTATTGTATTTGTAGTACAGTGAAGCTAAGATACAACACCCAGCAGGCAGGCAAACTTGCTAATATCCGATGGATTAGCATACCTGGTCACGGCACACCGGGTACAAAATATGCAACCAGCATAACGTTTCCACCAGTATTGATAATCTATCGTAACTTTATTATCAAACTACATAACTGCTAAGAATGTGCAACTACTAACATAAGGTGCGATCGGCTTCGAAATCCAATGATTATGAGCAAGCGCGCATATATTTCTACATGTGCCATGTAGATAGAGTGTTTCATCAGGTTCAGTAGGCATGGATCCACAGTTCATTGTTCTGCTTCAACTACCGTAGCTGTGATGTACAAGTTTTGATCTCTGGCTACGCATGATGGTATTAGTGAGCCCAATGGCCCACAAAAACCGAAGTGATGAAACTTTCTGCCGTGGGCAGAGGGATCATCGAGTTGCCCACTCTTGGTTATGTACTCATGCCATTACCAACTATCAGTGCACAAGTACTGCTACGCCCTCACTATGATCCATTGCAACACTATCACCAGGCACATGCATGCTACTGCACCCATTAAACCAAGAGTCGCAAATAGGAAAATCTTTGCTGTGAACCACAGCTATAAGGTGCTTTGAGTCCAGTTTTGTGGGAAAGTTGCACTGCATGATGCACAATACCACATTGAGCGAAATTCTTTTTTTCACATAGCGTGAAGTGTCTCTCGAGAAATGCAATGCACAATGCATAGCACATCGCAGAAAAATCTTGTATTGCACCTGCAGTCTAAAACTGCTTGCCAGCCAGAGCTCTTGAGTCACATGCACCAGCATGCAGGAAGTGATGCCCATCACGTGTCACCCAACCTAGAAGTGAAGCTGGACTCAATTTCCCGTGATACGACCTGTGATGGAGCTGCAACAACCAGCGATGCAAGTTTGCAGTCCAATTATTTGAAACTGGCCTGCTATGTTGCTGAGAATGTACTCAAGGCAACATTTGAGAAATTACCTTTCGAAAAAATGTTCGGTACAAACATGGCCGGATATTGTTTAAACTTTACGGTACTGTGTGAAGAAAACAACTATTTTATTGCATAGACTAAAGGAGCTATCCAGCATTATCCATAATTTTCACGAAATGAAAGAAGGACCCCCCCCCCCCCCCCCCGATTGATGTCTGTAATATCAATATTTTTTCGAAACGAAACTCCCCTTGACCCACCCACAAACGAAACTTTTTCTCTTCGTGTAAAAGATCGACAATTATGGACCCGGCATTATCGATAATTTTCACGAAATGAAAAGTTTAGTTGTGAGTAACTTGTGACCGTCCCCCACCCCCACCTACTCACCCCTCAACGAAAAATAGCTGGAATGGACTAGTGTTTCAGCTATCAATATTTTTCATTACGAAACCCTTCTTGACTTCTTGCCCATGAACGATTTTTTTCTCGTTTTGTGTTAAAGATACTCAATCTGTTAAAGATAGATAATTATGGACGGCCCCTAACGTGCCAAGTTAAAAATGAATGGACCGTAGAAGATTGTTTGTGATATCACACGATCAGAACAGGTGACAACCAACACTACATGGCTGTATACTTGATGTGCTGCATTTACTGGGTGCAACGCAAGGAGTTGTAGCATCTAGGTAGACGACACAGGCGACCGTAAAGCTAAATGACATGGGGTTCGACCCAGGGGTTCCTGTTTCAGCCACCCTTGGGGCACCATTGGGCAGATCTATACACGCTCGTACATGGTATTGCTAACCTGGGCCGTTCTCAGGGTCAGTAGGTCAAGGCCGTGATCGCGGGTTGCACAGATCACGGAGAACCTCCAAATCCTGACCCAAAATTCTATAAAGTATTGTGTAGTCTCCCTACAGTGTAGGTGCTATGACTCCCTAGTATGTACCTGCTGGTAAATAGACAAATTGCAACCAGGCCATAATTTGGATAGAGCAGACGATCCTGTCCTGGACCCTGTTCCACATTCAAAGTATCTAGACTCATATAGTGAGGGAGGAATATTGTGGTACTGACACCGATTTTCATGCGCTAAGAAATTATCAAGTACATTGTATATGTAACTGTAAGTGATAATCACTCAAAGTACGAAGCTAACAGTAATATTCACTGGTTAGAGGGAAAGGCACAAACGGGAAAGGTCTGAAGAAAAATTGACTGTCACCACCAGGATTCGAACCAGGGACCTTCGCTTGAGGCCAGCGATGCTCTAATCACTGAGCTAAGGTGTAGCCGTCATCCCAGCCGAGATCGTTCAACATTTTCTTCAGACTTCGTAACGCACACTAACAACATCAGCTATTAAAATGGTATATGTACTCTTTTTCGATTGTACATGCAAGCTCTACCTTGTGATGTTGAGCTCTCTTCGTTTGGTGGGAGTACTCCGATCGTCTAATGTGAACCACAGTCCACCTACAATTATACATTTGCAACGTTGTCCAATGTGCATCGGCACGCATTGTACATAACTGTTACAGCAGAGTGTAGATTATCCGCACCCCTCGGGCGCACGCTTTCTCCAGGGGGTTCGGATGGGGAAAAATTCGGATAACGGAACAGTCACACATCCATCTAAGACTTGCACATTCCTTCACGTTTCCATCATTTCTCACATTCTCTTCACAGGAACTAGACACACTCTAGCTCCTCAATATGAAAACTGGCATTTCGAATAAGTGATTGTTCGGAATATCGGCATTCTACTGTACCGTAAAGTCGCGGATAAAAGCCGGGCTTATAAGCACATAAGCCGCTTTCTCCATCAGGTTTTAATGCAAACCATGCTTATTATGCACCACTGATATTTTTGCCAGACTTGTATGCCAGGCTTCTACGTGCGACACGCGTAGATCTACCACTGACTACCGGTATGGCGGCAGTTTGACTATGCACCATACATAGCGCATGCACTCTTGACCCACCCGATCCGCGCTTGCATAGAGCAAGGCTTCTACGCGCGACGGGCTTATATGCATTCGACCCGTTTGATTTTCAGGCTCCTATCTGCGATGTGCTTGTATGCAAACCCGGCTTTTATCCGCGACTTCACGTTATTCATATTCACGCTCTGGAACAGGAGATCCTAGTTCGACTCAGACTGCCCTTTCCATAATACGTTTCCCATGTACTCGCAGTTCTTTTATCGGAACATCTTTTCTTTCCAACCTCAAATCCTGTGCAACACCGGTTGGCTTTCCTCAGTTTCCTGAATAGTGTTACCTCTCAATAGAAGCATGAGTGGACATTCAATATACCGGTATAGTAAAACATGTCCATAATTATCGGAGAAAGGATCGGATGTGGCTAAATAATTTGAAACTGTCCACCTCTCCTCACTGCGCTCTTGGCCCACATTTACCACACCATAGCGAGGAAGTTCGTTCTTGGATAGATGCTCTACATCCTCCAGACATCTATCCAAGAACAAACTTCCTCGCTATGGTGTGGTGAATGTGAGCCAAGAGTGCAGTGGTGGACAGTTGCAAATAATATTACTACAATGTGCTAAGCAGAACAGAGGCACTAGCACCTGGGTGGAAACTATTCTGAATTTTGAATGCCAGGGAAGGCTGAAGGATGCCCATGAAACCACTGCCAAAGCAAACACAAATTTGAAAAGCAGTGCATGCATGGTTGCGGTGGGAAAAAGGAGCCAAGGAAAGTGTGTACATATTTTTGTTGAAAGGATGAGAATTCAAAGAAAGCTGGCTGCTTCCTCTATTTCCATGATCGGCCAGTGCCTGCAGCACGAACAGTACATTGTATTACATGTACATGTATGTGCATAGACAGACAAATAAACACTAACCTGAGCATGGGTACCGCTTGTATTCGTGGTCAGGAAAGTGAAAGTACGAACGAAGGAGAAGAAGATTGTTGACCATGGCGAACAACTGCATATCCAGAGGGCACACGGCTTGCCAGAATGGGTCGGCTACATCTTCGCTAATTTTCTATCCTAACAACATTCAGCTTCGAGGTCAAGGACGACGGCATTTTTGGAAGGAAATTTCGAATTTTGGAGAAGAAGCTTGCTTTCGGAAAAATGTTCCTTTCACGCAAGGCAGCATGCCAGGTCAGGCGTGTGAACCAGGTGAACTGTGTCGGCAGATCCACGTTTACGTTCCAGGCCGACAGTTTTTTTGACCAAGCCGTGAATCGCCCTCGCTCTGACTCGCCCGGCTACGAAGGAGTAATTTTACAACTCTTCAGGCCAGCTACAGGTCTCTGATGCAGAGCTGCAAGTGACGGATATCGGTCATTTGCAGCCACTACTAAGAGCCTCCTGGTCGTTGCAATCTGATACATAATATACCTCCACATTCCCAGAAAACATCTTTGCCTCGCGCTGCCGGGGAACGCTGCCAGGGAACGGTGTTGCGAGGCAAGGACATTATTATTTTCGAAAATTGTGATGTCTTCTTGAAATACTAATTGGGACATTCTCCAGTTTCTCTTAGAGCACGGAGACGATTGCTCCGTCGAGTCTTCTGATCTCTATTTTCATCCTCAATTCTTCCAGCTGCTTCACTCATTCTCTCTCAGTTTATCGAAGTTAATTTATTCTGAGGCGATGGAAATGCAAGATAAATCCCTAATTGTACTTCAATTTAATTTGAGTTGGGGTGAACGAAATGAGATTTGTGGAAAATGACGCCACTTCCCGTGTTAGCCGCTGGTCGTATCATACAGCCCATATTCCATTGCAGGTGATGGGCGAACGTTCGTGTTGAGATCCGCTGAGCTTCCTCGTACTCGTGGAGTTGAATTTGTGGCAGAAATTGCACTGAATTGCAGTCAAGTGGTTGTGAATGAAACGAGATTTGTGGAAAATGACGCCACTTCCCGTGTTAGCCGCTGGTCGAATCATACAGCCCATATTCCATTGCAGTTGATGGGCGAAAGTTCTTGTGGAGATCCGCTGAGCTTCCTCGTACTCGTGGAGTTGAATTTTTGGCAGAAATTGCACTGAAATTGCAGCCACATGGTTGTGAATGAAACGAAATTTGGGGAAAATGAAGCCACTTCCCGTGTTAGCCGCTGGTCGTATCATACAGCCCATATTCCATTGCAGGTGATGGGCGAAAGTTCTTGTGGAGATCCGCTGAGCTTCCTCGTACTCGTGGAGTTATGAATTTGTGTCAGAAATTGCACTGAAATTGCAGTCGAGTGGACTTCTGTGCGTGTGTTGTGAGTGAATCGCAACGGCTCCCTTCCTTCAGCATCGTCAAAACGCAACGTAGAGCATTATTACGCACTCGTTCCATGATTCATGATATTGCCTGGATTCTTTTAAAAACAATCAATGTGTGCTCCCTATCTACAGTCAACTTCGCCAATAACGACATTCGGCGGGGCATCAGAAAAGTGTCCTTATTCGCGAAGTGTCCTTATAACCGAAGTCCCATTTGAATGTATGTGAACCAATATTTTGTATAGTATGACATGCATATCAAAATCAAGCTCTTTTCTTGCTCTATGTCAAATTGTCAATGTGTACTTTATTTTCATATTGCAGTTGAAAGGAACTAAAAATTCAATATGCAAGGGAAATCAATTGAAAAGTATGCCTTTTTGAGCCATCTACAGGGCCAGAGACATGTACATGTATGATGATTACTGTACAATCTTGTACAACTACATGTACATTGTATACATATACATGTAGGTGTGCTGGTAAATCCAACAATTTTGAAGCCAACATAAAAAGGAAGAAAAGCCCCCCCCCCCCCTTGGCTGCATTTTCTTGCATGTGTGCATTATATCCATCACCATAGGTTCTGGTACTTCTGCATGACAGGTACATGTACATGTACATGTACTTGACTGACAGGTACTTGAAATAGCTGTCAAAAGCCCAGAAAGTCGTTATTCAAGCAGTGAATATGACCTCGGGGCACTAAAAGCATGTCGCTATACGCGAATTGTCGTTATTCAGATAGTCGTTATATCCGAAGTAAAATGTGTACAGTTAGATGGAACTTTGCTCCGGGCATGGAAATTCGGTCGTTATTCGCGAATTGTCGTTATATCCGCAGTCGTTATTAGCGAAGTTGACTGTATCTACATTGTACATGGTTGCAGGTCGTTATTTATAAATCTTGATAATTTCAACACTTTTCTACTCGTATACTTGATACGCGGTGACTTTAGCCGTTTAGGAAACGGAAAGCTCAGCCTCCAGGTTGGCCAGAAAGGTTCTCAGTGAATCTAACCGAAGTCTTGGCGAGTGTACAAAAGGTGAACCTATCATTTGTACTTCATAACGGAATTGTGCACAAAATGCGCACACACGCACGCACGCGCACACAAACACTGTACAAACACACACAAAAGTAAAAGCACATGTGCACATACACACGCCTCCCCCCCCCCCCCCCCACATACACACCCAACTCCCCACCCCCTGTACCATGTGTACTGAGTCTGACAGACAGACACACAATCATGTTTATGCTTCCTTCGCCACCAGTTTCGGATATGGTGTCAACGAGTTGTAAAATATTGGTATTTTAGGACTCCCTGCACTGAAGACGAGCACAGCGCCGTGGATCGAGCAGATCCGGCCGCGCCGGCCTAGCGTGCTTCACTTTCTGGCCGAGGCAAACATCGTCCGCGTGCGCGCATCCCGTGTCCTCTCCCGGGCTTTTACGACTCCCTGGTTTCAACCCTCCCCTTGGGGGGAGGGTTGAAATCAACCCGGGGCGAAATTTCAACCCGGGTCAAGCGCAATGCGTCATGTAAACGCGCCATTAACTTTGTGCACAAGGCGGGTTGAAATCTGACCCGGGTTGAAACGCCTCATGTAAACACAGCCTAATTCTTCCAAGTTGCTTCACGTTATGTTATGATCTTGCATTATTTTGAAAGCCCTATTTGAATTATGCATTGTGGCCGGCCGTCTTTGATAGTACGGTACGGGACAGGTACGATCGAGGGTAATACGACACCGTCTACCGCCTTGCTGACGGCAAAAAAAGCATAGGGATGTTATAAATTTTTCAATTCTCCTATTTTTTCAGGCATATCCTGGGATTCGAACCCGCACTATCGCCCTACATGCATTCCCCCATACACTTCGCATTCATACCCATTCTTCCAAGTTGCTTCACGTTATGATCTTGCGTTTGAAATCCGTATTTGAATATTGCGACCAGCTGTATGTGGCCAGCTGTGTTTGATGGTACGGTACGGGACAGATACGGGAAAGCGCCAGGCGTGACACAAACACACCTGCCAATACTTTCGCCTCAGTTCTTATAACATGTACGATGAGCTAGGCAAAAAAGCATAAAAGCATAGCGTAGGGCCCTGAGCTTCCAAGCTCTCTCGTTTATGTACCAAATTTTCTGGTCAATGTTGATCTACGATAAACTGGCTCTCATTTGCCACCACCCATGTTTCGATACAGCCATCCGGAGCAGAGAAGCAGCCAGAAGAAAAGCAAATTTTACACATTAATTAAATACGTAAAATGTTTGGTAAAAAATTCCACCTGTTAAAAAAGCCAAATCACCTCGTACAGAATACTGCATGCCGTCACACTGGAGCATCTCGGACAAATTACATATACATGTACATTATACATTGATAACATTTTAAATAAACCTTTGAACAAAATCAAGTGCGCACTCATTACTCCTACTACACCCCCAGCCAGGTAGGTCAAGAAATTGTAAATATCAGACCGAATTGAAGAGAACGAAAAACACGTTAGACTGAGTGAACCACGTCAAAGGGACGTAGAAATCAAGGGATCGGGGATACGATTGTAGCATGTTGCTCTGCTTAGCACAAACAACATTATACTTCAAGTTCTTTTTTTCTCTATCCACTCAAAATTCAGGACTGGCTGTATCTAGTTCACCAGTTGAAGATATTGGCCAACAACTGGGACAGTTTAAAAACAGTCACGTTCCTGAAAAATCACAAGAAACAGGCAGTTGACGCACAGGGTGGGTAGTTTATGTACGGAGATGAAAGTACGCGGGTAAAATTAACATAGCTAAGAGAAGCGACAACACCGCTACTCTGCAAGTTTGATAAAATTAATGACGTGGGCTTAGAGGATTGGAACAGGGGTGCGGTGCGATCACCTAGTGGCGTGAGGTGGAACCGGACCGAGCCGCACTGGCTTCCAGAGCACGGTCGTATTCGGTCTGCTCGTGGACAAATAGTGAATACTCGTTGCCAGGGTGGCCGGAAAGCTGCTCGTTAATGCTCGTGTTGTCCAGCTGGTCGGTAGTGCTGTAACTGCCGAGGGCGGGAACAGACAGGATGTCAACACTGTTCGCGTCCACTGCCGTGGAGGACATGTGCGCAAACGGCAAGGTCGACGCCGAGCTGGAGAGTCGCGGCTGCTCGGAAATGCTCGGCGCCGAGGCGGTGGAGGCGCGCTGCTCGAAGGCAGGCTCCCACTGACCGCTGCTGCTGGATACGTGCGTTGGGTACGTCGGTAGCTCATCCTCGCTGTGCATGCTATCCAACCGATGCGTCTTATTCCTGTGACAACAACACAATTGAACATAATTACTTAGCTGCGCTCACATCTACCTTTCGAGAAGTCTTCAGATATTCACAGTAAGGCCACACTTTGTTTTTTCTATGTTTCTCGTCGGCAAATTTTAACAAAAGGTACGCGGGCGGGCGGAAAAAAAACAAAAGCCAAGGAAAAAACAAGAACAATTTCTACTGAAAACTGTATACATTTTTCAATGTACATGTATATGCGTGATTGAGACAAGACACTGCGTATACCATGTATACAGTACTACATTGTACAATCATGTACATGTAGTCCCATACATGATTGCACTACATTATCACATCAGCCCACGAATATCAGGCAAACTGCAACAATGTCAATGAGACCATAAGGTTTGATTGCGAGATGGCAAAGAGAACATACATTTATCTGCTATCGCATCAACAAACGTTTCCCACTCGTCATTAATTTTTTATTTTGTTACTTCAACGTTCTTGTGTCCGCTTATCAAACTCTTGCCTCCGCTTATCAAACTCTTGTCTCCATGCTGCTCATCTTTTCCTTGCCATGCGTCTATTGCTTGGATTTTCTGCCTACGACATCGTTCCACAGAAGCCAGTTGCCGCGGAACTCGTCTGACTTACTGTTCCTGGGACCCACGAGGCTCAGCTCAGCCAGTGAACGACTGAAAGCTTCGTCATGACAGCCTTCAGCGCAGAGAACGGGCGAGGAGCGCTCCTTTGCTGCATGCTGTGGTGCAAACGTTTACGACTATTGATTGACGCATCTAGCTGCTGCAGCATGTGCAGCGTACATACATGTACACATGTACGTAGTATGACCTTTTTTTTTCTTCCGAAATTTCTGAAAACCTACGCTGGCGATGACGAGAAACATAGAAAAAACAAAGTGTGGCCTAAGGGGGATAAGGGGAATCCAAAAATAAATCGATATTCCTGGGCAGAGCCCATGTGAAATTGGTGCGGGTGGGCGATTGTTTTTCTTATGTATGGATGCATGGCATGTTGAACTTTGTATACAGTGTTTTCGGGTGTTTTTTTCCAAAAATGTTTAAATAAAATCGAGATTCCCGGGCAGGACCCATGTGAAATTGGTGCGGGCGGGCAACTTTTATTATTATTATTTTTATTCTTTTCCTACGTACGTACGTATGCATGCCATGCTGAACTTTTTTACAGTATTTTCCGGTAATTTTTAATTTTTTTATTCATTTTACAGACAACAGGTACGCGGTTTACCCGTTCAATTTTCTGTATTTCGGCCAACGATGGCCCTGATCTGTACATCAGGGAGTCGTACAAGCCTGGGTTTGTGTGACTCCACGTCACAGATCTACTCACACGATCAGTACTGTACATTTATATGAGCTGTTCCAAAAATTGACTTCAGCTCGATTTTGGTGATGGATAGGAGGGCCCGGGAATCTCTAATTTGTATTGGTCTCGTCTAAGATAAAGGATAACTTGGAGGGAGTTCCAGCAGGAACGCTTTTTGATTCCTCTCAAGTGTGTGTAAGATCAAGGATATAATAATTGTTTAAAGCTTCAATGAGTAGGCAACTCCGGATTCCCTTTCTATGTGAACCTGCGAGCAGGAAAACACACGTCACTCTCTGTACTTGTGACGGTGTTCATTACCAGGCCGTTTTAGCAACCACAGGAGTAGTAAAATTAGCACCCCTGGTAGAAACCCACACCGCATATGCGATTCATCAGATGCATTCCGGCAGATATCCGCACTTTGCGCACGCCGGCCTTTGTCGTATGTCAAGGTTCCCGCAGTGTGCTGATCACAGCTTTGTCACGTGACTAAATTCGTGAAAACAATGATCATGGCATGAGGACAGTGGAACAAAATGGCCGAAATCATGTGACCCGTCGTGGCCCGAGGTTGCAATCCTCAAGATTGCCTGTAAAAATAGGGAGAGTGTTTGCTTTTATCCGACTGGACTTGGCACTGTAGACGCGCGAGCTCTGGCGTGGGGATCAAACACTTTTCTCATGTAATCATCCCCGAAGTCGCTACCATTATGTCATGCTTACTGTAATCAATCAGAGAATGAGAACTCCGAAAGCAAAGGGCAAGGAGGGCGTGTCTGCATGTGTGTGTGTGTGTGTGCGTGTGTGTGTGTGTGTGTGTGTGTGTGTGTGTGTGTGTGTGCGTGTGTGTGTGTGAGAGAGAGAGAGAGAGGCGGGGGCGGAGACGAAGACAGAGACAGAGACGGAGACGGAGACGGAGACGGAGACGGAGACGGAGAGAGAGAGAGAGAGAGAGAGAGAGAGAGAGAGAGAGAGAGAGAGAGAGAAAGATAGATAGATAGATGGAGGGAGACATAGAGATAGAGAGATAGATAGATAGATAGAGAGAGACAAAATAATATTACACAGCAATATTTGTATTACTGGCTCTGTCCACTGGACATTGAGCACTGTAAGCAGCCTAAGGACTTTAGACAACTGTCTAGATAGATAGAGAGATAGAGATAGAGAGAGAGAGAGAGAGAGAGAGAGATAGATAGATAGATAGATAGAGAGAGAGAGAGAGAGAGGGGGGGGGGGGAACTCACCCCATAACCATGGTCATGTCAGCCTCTCCGGGAATGTTAAGAGAACGCCGCCGCAACACCATCACCACAATGAAGGCAACAACAACGGCGATCACTGCACCACATGAGGCGATGACCGTGGTGAAGGATTTCGTGTTCTTAGAGGCGCTCCCGTCATCTGCAGGCACAGATGGACAGGTCACATACTCAGTTAATGCTATGATGTAATCTCCCGAGGGGAGCTCTCATTGTCTGTGGGACAGAGAGACAGGTCACGTAGTCAGTAAATGCTATGATGTAATCTCCTGAGGGGAGCTCTAATTGTCTGTGGGACACAGAGACAGGTCACGTAGTCAGTTAATGCTATGATGTAATCTCCTGAGGGGAGCTCTCATTGTCTGTGGGACAGAGAGACAGGTCATGTAGTCAGTTAATGCTATGATGTAATCTCCTGAGGGGAGCTCTCATTATCTGTGGGACAGAAAGACAGGTCACGTAGTCAGTTCCTATGTGATTGGAATGAATTTATGTGATCTCCTTTCTATTGGCCAGGTATGGTGTCTTACTTTCACTGCATCAAGCAGCTACTAGTACATCCGATGTGGTGCGGAAAAGCAACCACTGCACTTTCCCTGTGACTTGAAACAAACTTTTGGCCAGATGTAAAACTTATGCAAACAAAGGCTAATGGATGGTATAACTGTTAGTAGAGCAAAACGGCCATGCAGCTGGGAGAGATTGTATACTGGAGCAGAAGAAGGACAGAATGTTACGAGTTATGACTAAACTGTCCACCAACGTAACCAGATCTTATACAGTCAGCGAGTGCGACAAAATGGCACAAAACTGACAAGGAGTACTAAGATCTGGTTACGTTGGTGGACAGTTAGTCATAACTCGTAACATTTTGTCCTTCTTCTTTTCACAATAATTTAATTGGCTCACCATGCGAGTTAAGTATACTGGAGCATAGTACTTGTGTTAGGAGTATTTATTATTTGACTAGGGGAGTCCCAACAGGCATGGCCTGTTACACGGAACCCTAGGCGAATCTTTGTGAGGTGAGCAAAAGTGTCAGCAGATTGTGCCTGACGACAGTTTGGAGGAAGAGCGTTCCACCGACCTGCCGCCAGAAAAGAGACTGAGTGCAGTCCACACCCAATATGTACAGTAGGTAATACTAAGGCAGCTGCATGCATACAAGCACAGGCCTGACTGTAGGAAGGTTACTTAATGAAGGCGACTCGGCAATCATTGACCTGCAATCATGGTTGTATACGATCGGTTTTGGATACTTGTTGTCATGTGCTCTGCTACGTTTGCGTCACTTCAACTGAGATGCTTGGATTTCATTGCTATGCTCTTGCTGTGGCCCAAGAATGGTGAGAAAGCTGCTAATGATATACTGTTCGCGGGATCTGCGTCAGCATTGCTTGAATGTTCAGAAACACACAGCTTAGGTTTCGCATCCGCAGGCCACCACTATGCCTATTCGCCTTAGTGCTGAATGCAGACCGCACAAGTGAGTCAGGGGAGAGGAGGCGAGGTTCTCAACCAATCGCGCAAGTAAAATGCCAAAAAACCCATAAACGGCATCTTTGTTCTTCTCACTCCGCAGCTGTGGGTACCCGATTGGCCGTGGGTATCGGCTAGGAGTGAAAACAGTGCCAAAATTGAAGACTCGAGTACTCGCGGATTTCGAGGGAGTACGAGTATTTTACTGACAACATAAACAATGCAATGCACCCATTCTTCCAACTCCGAACGTCACAGTTCATCACACGCAGAGTAGTACACGCACGCATTCAACAGTTGCCAAGCCACAGCGAATCAACTAATAGTTGGCGCATATCGATTTTCGGCGACTTTCGGCTATTTCCGGCCTGGGCATTTGAGGCCTGAAAGTTCTTGCGGCTGAAAATATCAATTTGCAATGAACAGTGTGACTGGGAACACAGGTAAGGGCATTACAGGCTGAAAGATCCATGTGACTTTAACAGTCATGCGCTGAAACGCTGACGGTTTGTAGATTTACAGTATGGCAATCAGCCAGACCCAAGCGAACTCGCCTTACTGTCCACCGGACCGCCTGACGAACACAAGATGCTTTGTTTGCAACTGTTCTACATGTTGACAACACACCATCAACATGTTCAAGTAATTTTCATCATCAATACTCTTCACCACCAGAACCTGAAAGAAATTTAGCGGTTCGCGAAGAGACTCGATTAGACCCAGTGTTCCACATCCCGTTTGAACGCAGTCACCCTTAAGTATCAAGGTGCAGAGGCAGCTCCTAAAGCTGGGGCAGCGGCGGATCCAGCGATCTCTACAGGGGGGGGGGGGGGGGCTCCAGTACAGTCAAAACTGAATATACCTGATACAGTCAAGTGTGTATAGACCTTACTCGATCACGTGATTTTTGGACTCGCCTCCAGGGATTTGTCATAAGCTAGGGCACGCGTACGAGAAACGAGTGGCAAGAAAGGCCCAGTTTGTACAAAAGAGTAGTAAAATACCGGTATTTATCTACTCCTATGTTCGCACACAGAGTCCACTGTGCACTGAGCGCAGATCTCTTGCCACTCCCTGGTTCCCGGGACCCCGGTTCACGTGATTGTGACGTTTATCGAATAAGGTCTATAGCTGATACATGTACACGGACACACAAATGGTTGTCGGTAGTACTGTAAATATACAAATTTTCGGCAGCTATTTAATTTCGGCTGTATTCGGCACCGACCCAAAACGCCTAAATTAAAACGCCGATGAAATTTTTCACAGCATCTGTCGCACTATACCATACCCTCTACCCAGTACCCCACGCCGAAAATAAATCGCCGCCGAAATGTCAAAAATCGTGAAGTGCCGAAATTTTGCAGCGCCGAAATTTTGTATATTTACAGTACATTTAGGGAATTTAGGGGGTTCCACGGAAACCCTGGAATGCCTCCTGGATCCGCCCCTGTGGGGGAGGGGGTGGAACAGATGAATAGATCAGACCCAGCGCGAACATGTCAACCAGGTGGTAGACAGTCAGTAAGTGTCAGATGATCAAGGAAACGTTTTGCAATTCGCCAACAAAACGGAGAACTCCAGCCAGCCCATTGGCCATAGTCAACAAACTGAGGCTGCGTGTACATGAGGGATTTTCAACCCGGGTCGAGTTCGGCCTGGGTAGAAAGTCTGTACGGTGGAAAAGGTAGGTGGGTGTTTACATGAAGACAGTTGACCCGGGTCAAATACTGATATGCCGCCAAAAGTCCACTTCTAGAGTCCTGTATGGTCACGTGAATACTTTCGTGTGAAAATTGCATGTGCAGTGCTGTTCAAACATGGTGCGAGATACACACAGAAGTACGTTAGTACGATTTCTCGATTTCAAACCGGGGCGAAATTTTAACCCGGGTCAAGCGCTATGTGTCATGTAAACGCACCAGTCAACCTGTGTTCATGGCGGGTTGAAACTTGCAGTACCGCCAGAAGCAGTTTTTGATTGGTCCGGTAGTTTCATGGCCTTTTATACTTTGTGTGTGATATGGCGGGTACACACGTCCTCCACAGTAGGAAACATTTGGTGGTGGCCAACAATTTGATCCGGTGATAACCTGACCAACCAGACCGGTTCCGGTGGGCCTAACTTGACCCGGGTCGAACTAAACCCGGGTTGAAACGCCTCGCGTAAACACAGCGTCAGAGATAGGCAGAGCATTGCATACAATACACAGCGTCAGAGATAGGCAGAGCATTGCATACAATACACAGCGTCAGAGACAGGCAGAGCATTGCATACAATACACTCGGATACTAGCACATACCTGTGACTGCTGGGCCGTTCTCAAGCTGTGAGAAGGAACTGGTTGCTGTTGCTTCTTGGTCTGGCGGAGGGCTTGTGCGGGACACATTATCGTGGGGCGGTACGAATGGAAGCTCAGTCTTTGTTCCCAACGTAGATTCGTTCGTTGTTTTGGTTTCCTGGGTAGTTTCTGCGGTGTGCGTGGACCCATTCTCCGAATGTCCCCCGTGTGGCACCTGCCCCGCATCTGGTGTGGTTCCATTCTGCCCAGAGGAAGGTGTGGTTGAATTCTGCCCGGGGGAAACCGTATCTGCTGTTTGACTAGTGGTGGCAGCCGAGCTTTCATTAGCGGTGGCAACTTGAGGCATCGTGGGGACTGCCATTGTTGCGTTAATATTAGTGGTAATGGTAACACTGTCTGTCGTGGTGGGGGCAGTGGTTGTCGTAGGAACTGGAGTTGTGGTGGGGGCTGCAGTTGTCATGGGAACTGGAGTTGTAGTGGGGACTGCGGTAGTCGTAGGAACTGGAGTTGTAGTGGGGGCTGCGGTAGTCGTGGGAGCTGGAGTCGTAGTGGGGGCTACAGTAGTCGGGGGAACTGGAGTCGTAGTGGGGGCTGCGGTTGTCGTGGGAACTGGAGTTGTAGTGGGGACTGCGGTAGTCGTAGGAACTGGAGTTGTAGTGGGGGCTGCGGTAGTCGTGGGAGCTGGAGTCGTAGTGGGGGCTGCGGTTGTCGTGGGAACTGGAGTTGTAGTGGGGGCTGCGGTAGTCGTGGGAGCTGGAGTCGTAGTGGGAGCTTCGGTAGTCGGGGTAACTGGAAGGAAAAATGGAGTCAAACGAAAGCAGGGTCAGCTACTAGTAGCAAAAGTATAATTATAAGCCCCGAAGTGTGTGCAAACTCCTGATACCCTTTCTATGGGCTCACCGGCGGTGAAAGCTCGCATCACGTGGTGTAGTGTCGCAGTTGTACGCTTCCAGCCAGTTTTTAGTGAGCAGCGGAGTAATAAAAAAAGCACTCTCTCGCAGAAACTCACTGCGCGTATGCAACTCACCAGCATGATCACGGCAGATATTCGGATTGCGCGCACCCTATCCTTCGTCTGTACGCAGTACACAACGTACTTGAGACATGTGATGTGAGTTTTCGCCGTCGGAGATCCCATGTGCACAGTTGCCCACTCTTGGGGGGCTTATATACTCTTGCTAGTAGCAGTAAATGTATCAGTACATCGTATACCGGTGAATAGACTATTTGATGTAACTTACCCTTCTGACGTTTTCACATTATTTTGTTCATATCAAAATAACATGCATATGTACGGAGAAGGTGAAAGCAAGTCACGCGTTTTCCATCCTTGGCTAACGTACAACGTGCCTACACATGATACGTGTGTTAGGAGGCAACAATCGGGACTGCGGCATTGCTCTGGTCTTCAGGCATGCTGTGTTTTCTGAGCCTAGTGTCCTGTCCTGCTGATAGAGCGTGGTGGCCGTGATCCCTGGATGCGCTTACATGTGACTACGGGTGTGTTTGTTGTTTTGACAGGTTTTGATGGAAAATATTACAGTAAAACCGGTCAAGGCGGCCACTCGGATAAGGCGACTACCTGTCCAAGAAGACCACTGAAACCAGGAGCAAGGAATGCTATTTCCAGTAAAATGACCCTGGATCAGGAGACCACCTGGTAACAGAGACCACATTATAGATGAACCCATCTACTGGAAGAAGTGCAGTAAAACCTGTGTAAGACGACCGCTCAAGGGACCTGCTTCCCTGCCTGCATAAACAAGGAACATTATGTGAGAATAACGGCCGTGCCAAGGAATTCCACTGGACAGAGACATGATATAGACCTAACTGGCCTACATTGTAGTGTGTGTATGATGTATCTATCATCTAGCTAAAGGTGAACTGTACCTCTCTCGCAACAGAAGGCGAAACTGCTTGTTGGAGAGAATACTTTGTTCTTGCTCTTAGGAGACGCCTGGTGAACTGAAAGACAACTGGATTGGGAATAATATCCAGAAATGTGGTGCACTCGTCAGCACGATAGGTGAATGTATCAGCAATGCAATGCCGGAACTGTGTGTACTAAGCTGATGACTAAAATGAATGTGAGTAGAACTGTTGCAAAAGCGCAGCAGCATGTACCACGGTTCAAACATCATGATACAACATATCAATATTCAAATTTAAATTATGGTATCAAAAAACCTCTAGTCATTTGCGTGTTCTAAAAAGCAGGTTATATTTCTGGTAATCACTCGTATAAACAAACCTGTATAAAAAACCTGGTGCTGTAAAAACCTGTATAAAAAACCTGGTGTTATAAAAACCACTTTTTAGGAAAATGACTGGAGGTTTTTATGCTATAATTTAAATAGAATATAAGCTTCGCCCTCGTGTTTACGAGAAAAACCCTCGGCAAAAATCTCGGCATCGCCTCGTTTTTTTGCCTAGGGTTTTTGTTTCCCGTAAACACTCGGGGCTCAGCTTATATTCTATACGTACACTGTTTGAATGGGGTTTTCTGTAGGATGTACTGCATTTTCGCCGAAAATGACCTCGCGATCAAATTCACCTCGATGTGATCTTTCAGTTGGGTCAAAAATCTCGATTTTGAAGATCTGGCGCATACAGCGTTTTCTTTTCAAAGCTCTTCACGTGCTCATTTGGTTTTGAGTACTGTATGCTTGCAACTGTCACCATTCTTTGTTCTATTGTACTAAGGGACCATCGCAAAAGTTCGCAGAAGCCCCTGAAACGAAGAGCATACGTTTGGGGGGGGGGGGGGGGGAGGGAGTCGGTGTCGAAAATCGCAAACCGGGCTTCAATTCAAAAAAAGTATTGACGACATGTAGGAGCTGATATAGATTAGCATGCTCAAAGGATACAACTGCATAGCTCTAGCTGTTCTCGTTCTTAGATCACCCACTGCAAGGTGATATCATCGTTGCATTTATAAAGTGCTGTACATTGTTACACACTGATACAACAATGCTTGTGTAGTATATTATAATAATTATTATTTGTGAGCATCCAAGTGAAATAATGCAGCCCATATTGTGACTGTCGTTTCGTTTGAGGGGGGAGGGAGGGGGGGGGGGGGGGGGTCAGGCCCGAAACTAACGGTCTTCGTTTCGGGGGCTTCTGCGAACTTTTGCGATGGTCCCTAAGGAAGTATTCCCGTCTGCTTGTCAGCTTTTTTTCTGAATCGCGTCAGTGCATGCTTACAGTCGATTCATTGGAAACTGGCACCCTAACTTTTTGGTGTCTCTCTCACATAGTTGCAGATATCATGAAAACAACAGTACATCCTGCATTGTGTGACCCGTACATCATCAGTTGCACGAATAACAGTGTTAAAAGGCTGGCACACTTTGTTATACTCGTCATCTAATCAGGATACATTGATACCCGTTTTGCTCACCTTGACAACTGGGTGTTAGTATAGTGCCATCAGCTGCACATGTTGCTGTGCTCACTCCACTCAGTGTGTAGCCAGTATTGCAGGTGTAGATTACGGATTCTTGATATCTGATCGTCCCTGTTTGGCTAGATGTCCCGCTGCTGATAGGTTGCACCTGGCAGGTCACAGCTAGAAAACAGTAAATGAAAGGTTACACTATTAGGTTATAAAGCAATAGACCTAGGCGCTCTTAAGCAAGCTGTATGGTTAACATGTTTAGGTGTCTGGGCTAGAGTCTACATCTTGGCATGTTTTGAGTCCAGATTTCTACGACTAGATGCTGTTCTCTACGTTGTGGCACATGCAAAGCGTAGAGACCTGCTGGGCATCGATCAAATACCAAATATGGAAGGAGAAATTCCCAGTGCACATTCCACGTGCTGTCTCTACGTGGCGTAGAGCACAACAGATGTTCTTAGCACTACGGAAACGCGAAGAGAGGTCCGGAGATTCTTCGCATCGCATCCCCGTAACCTGAAGCAGAACCTCACTATTAGATATCCTTAGCTAAAAAAAGCGCTAACGTAAACGCAAACCTTTCCGTACTTCGGATCGTACAAGCTGACTTTTCCCATGGCACAATGTACATTAAACATGTTGGAAATGGTTTGCTTAGTTGTTTACCAAGCTTCGTGCGGGCTGTTGTGTTTGATACTAGGACTGCAGTGGTGGACGTTGGTGCGCCAGCAGTGGCTAACCTCTCCAGAGCAACCTGACGAATGACAGTGTCAAACGCACCGCTGAAGTCCAATAGTGCCGATGAATATGACCAGTCGCCAAGTAGTGCGCGCTCACACATCGTCCTGGCGTAAAAGACACCATCCGTGGTCGATCTGCCAGGGCGGAAACCAGCTTGGCTCTCTGCCACATATGACTGCACATGGAGTGTGTGTCGTCGAGTGAGTATTGACGTCAAGATCTTACGGACGACGGAAAGGAGCATAACGGGGCGGTAGCTTTTTGGATGTCCTAGAGGCTTGCCGGCTTTGTAGATGGGAACGATGAGGCCGCAGCGCATGTCGTCAGGACAGTACTCTGTAGCTTGAACAGCGTTGAAGAAATTCGTCAGCCAGGGTGCGAAAAGGTTTTTAGCTGACTATAATGTTTATAACTTACGCCGAAGGTTCCATGCGTAGGATCCGAGAGCAAGCTCTACCCGCGTCAGACCTACCAGCAACTTTCACACAATACGCAGACGACACCACTGCCCATCAGAACGAGCGATCATCTGTGGAAGAAACCGTCCGTGTGTGTGAACCCGTTTTCTCGGATGACAATCTGAAGCTGAACGTGGCAAAAACTCAATATTTCACTGTGACCAAGGAAGATGATTCCTGGAAATCGGTGAAGCTGCTGGGGAGTATGCTAGGCACAGCAGAAGACATAGCAGCTAGAGTGTCTGCTGCAAATCGGGCATTTGCAGGCATTCCATGGAAACGCCACAACCTGAATTCCAGGCTGTGTATGTTTTCCTGCCTGATATTGCCTGTCTTGCTGTATAATTGTGCGCTTTGGACCTTATCGCAAACATTAACCGACGTCGTCAATGTATGGCACCGGAAGAAACTACGTACCATCATTGGTATCACGTACCCACAACGAATCTCGAACACAGCGCTGTATGCCAGAACCGAGCAGACCCCACTATCCCAAGTCTGCAGGCAACGGAGACTGCTGTGGTTCGGCCATGTAGTGAGGGAAGGCGAAGAATCGTCCTCTTTCCAAGCCCTCCTAATGTCGATCAACACAACAGACATACGACGACCCCGAGGACGGCCACGTCTGAGATGGATCGACGTTGTCAAGAAAGACTTACAATGCATTAATCTGTCGCTTCTGGATGCTGTGCAATCTGCTTCTGATAGAGCTGCTTGGCTCGAAATTGTTAACAGATGCGTTGACCTCATGCAATGAGTGAAATGCGAACTGTCATTATTATTATTATTAATGTACATTATTATCTTTATTCTCACGGTGGCCATAGCCAATAAGAGAGAGACAGTACTATGTGTTATCAATCAGAGTGGGTGCGATAAACCGGGAGAAACAGTGGCTAGTGGCAGCCGTGGTTTGGGTGCTTCATTTAAGTAAAGACGAGGAGGGAAGTATATCCATTGCGAGGGCAGGTAGGCGATATACCTTGATTAAAATACTATACCTAGGCTGGGCTACAGCGGGGGTTGGAGCATGTGCAAATAGATGATACTATGATCGGGGTAACCTCTCTTTTGAATGCATTTATTTCTCGGAGGGAGTACCAGTGTGGTGGCAGGTGGTTGTACTGAGTGCATGCTGAGTACAAGGGTGAACGTTGAAGGCGGGTGGAGTGGGTGGTGGGGAGGGCAAAGACTCGATGACGCCTCAATTCTCGGCTTGGTGGCTCCGTGATGTAGCCGGAGGTCGCAAGCTAGATGTGTGGTGGGGATCGTTTGACAGCGATGGTGTGTGCAAAGAGTAGCCGCTTGAGCTTCCTGCGGGATGAGAGGGTAGGCCAAGTGACGTGGTGGAGTAACGAACTGTGGTGGCAAGGACTGAAGAGGGGGAGTCGGAGGCAGAGTTTTGCTGACCGCCGTTGGAGACGCTCGAGGACATCTTGTTGCTGAACATTCATAGCTGACATAGCCAGAGAATCATATTTCGATAACGGGGCGTATATACGTGGTGTACAGTGCTGACAGGGCGGTGGGTGAAAGACGTCCACGAATCCGTCTCAAGAGGTGGAGAGTGCGCGCAACTTTGCTCTCGATGTGCTGGATGTTGGCATTCCACTTCAGGTTGGCCTGAACGATGATACCCAGGTGTCGCTACAGTCCATTCATTGGAAACTGGCACCCTAACTTTTTGGTGTCTCTCTCACATAGTTGCAGATATCATGAAAACAACAGTACATCCTGCATTGTGTGACCCGTACATCATCAGTTGCACGAATAACAGTGTTAAAAGGCTGGCACACTTTGTTATACTCGTCATCTAATCAGGATACATTGATACCCGTTTTGCTCACCTTGACAACTGGGTGTTAGTATAGTGCCATCAGCTGCACATGTTGCTGTGCTCACTCCACTCAGTGTGTAGCCAGTATTGCAGGTGTAGATTACGGATTCTTGATATCTGATCGTCCCTGTTTGGCTAGATGTCCCGCTGCTGATAGGTTGCACCTGGCAGGTCACAGCTAGAAAACAGTAAATGAAAGGTTACACTATTAGGTTATAAAGCAATAGACCTAGGCGCTCTTAAGCAAGCTGTATGGTTAACATGTTTAGGTGTCTGGGCTAGAGTCTACATCTTGGCATGTTTTGAGTCCAGATTTCTACGACTAGATGCTGTTCTCTACGTTGTGGCACATGCAAAGCGTAGAGACCTGCTGGGCATCGATCAAATACCAAATATGGAAGGAGAAATTCCCAGTGCACATTCCACGTGCTGTCTCTACGTGGCGTAGAGCACAACAGATGTTCTTAGCACTACGGAAACGCGAAGAGAGGTCCGGAGATTCTTCGCATCGCATCCCCGTAACCTGAAGCAGAACCTCACTATTAGATATCCTTAGCTAAAAAAAGCGCTAACGTAAACGCAAACCTTTCCGTACTTCGGATCGTACAAGCTGACTTTTCCCATGGCACAATGTACATTATTATCTTTATTCTCACGGTGGCCATAGCCAATAAGAGAGAGACAGTACTATGTGTTATCAATCAGAGTGGGTGCAATAAACCGGGAGAAACAGTGGCTAGTGGCAGCCGTGGTTTGGGTGCTTCATTTAAGTAAAGACGAGGAGGGAAGTATATCCATTGCGAGGGCAGGTAGGCGATATACCTTGATTAAAATACTATACCTAGGCTGGGCTACAGCGGGGGTTGGAGCATGTGCAAATAGATGATACTATGATCGGGGTAACCTCTCTTTTGAATGCATTTATTTCTCGGAGGGAGTACCAGTGTGGTGGCAGGTGGTTGTACTGAGTGCATGCTGAGTACAAGGGTGAACGTTGAAGGCGGGTGGAGTGGGTGGTGGGGAGGGCAAAGACTCGATGACGCCTCAATTCTCGGCTTTGTGGCTCCGTGATGTAGCCGGAGGTCGCAAGCTAGATGTGTGGTGGGGATCGTTTGACAGCGATGGTGTGTGCAAAGAGTAGCCGCTTGAGCTTCCTGCGGGATGAGAGGGTAGGCCAAGTGACGTGGTGGAGTAACGAACTGTGGTGGCAAGGACTGAAGAGGGGGAGTCGGAGGCAGAGTTTTGCTGACCGCCGTTGGAGACGTTCGAGGGCATCTTGTTGCTGAACATTCATAGCTGACATAGCCAGAGAATCATATTTCGATAACGGGGCGTATATACGTGGTGTACAGTGCTGACAGGGCGGTGGGTGAAAGACGTCCACGAATCCGTCTCAAGAGGTGGAGAGTGCGCGCAACTTTGCTCTCGATGTGCTGGATGTTGGCATTCCACTTCAGGTTGGCCTGAACGATGATACCCAGGTGTCGCTACAGTCCATTCATTGGAAACTGGCACCCTAACTTTTTGGTGTCTCTCTCACATAGTTGCAGATATCATGAAAACAACAGTACATCCTGCATTGTGTGACCCGTACATCATCAGTTGCACGAATAACAGTGTTAAAAGGCTGGCACACTTTGTTATACTCGTCATCTAATCAGGATACATTGATACCCGTTTTGCTCACCTTGACAACTGGGTGTTAGTATAGTGCCATCAGCTGCACATGTTGCTGTGCTCACTCCACTCAGTGTGTAGCCAGTATTGCAGGTGTAGATTACGGATTCTTGATATCTGATCGTCCCTGTTTGGCTAGATGTCCCGCTGCTGATAGGTTGCACCTGGCAGGTCACAGCTAGAAAACAGTAAATGAAAGGTTACACTATTAGGTTATAAAGCAATAGACCTAGGCGCTCTTAAGCAAGCTGTATGGTTAACATGTTTAGGTGTCTGGGCTAGAGTCTACATCTTGGCATGTTTTGAGTCCAGATTTCTACGACTAGATGCTGTTCTCTACGTTGTGGCACATGCAAAGCGTAGAGACCTGCTGGGCATCGATCAAATACCAAATATGGAAGGAGAAATTCCCAGTGCACATTCCACGTGCTGTCTCTACGTGGCGTAGAGCACAACAGATGTTCTTAGCACTACGGAAACGCGAAGAGAGGTCCGGAGATTCTTCGCATCGCATCCCCGTAACCTGAAGCAGAACCTCACTATTAGATATCCTTAGCTAAAAAAAGCGCTAACGTAAACGCAAACCTTTCCGTACTTCGGATCGTACAAGCTGACTTTTCCCATGGCACAATGTACATTATTATCTTTATTCTCACGGTGGCCATAGCCAATAAGAGAGAGACAGTACTATGTGTTATCAATCAGAGTGGGTGCAATAAACCGGGAGAAACAGTGGCTAGTGGCAGCCGTGGTTTGGGTGCTTCATTTAAGTAAAGACGAGGAGGGAAGTATATCCATTGCGAGGGCAGGTAGGCGATATACCTTGATTAAAATACTATACCTAGGCTGGGCTACAGCGGGGGTTGGAGCATGTGCAAATAGATGATACTATGATCGGGGTAACCTCTCTTTTGAATGCATTTATTTCTCGGAGGGAGTACCAGTGTGGTGGCAGGTGGTTGTACTGAGTGCATGCTGAGTACAAGGGTGAACGTTGAAGGCGGGTGGAGTGGGTGGTGGGGAGGGCAAAGACTCGATGACGCCTCAATTCTCGGCTTGGTGGCTCCGTGATGTAGCCGGAGGTCGCAAGCTAGATGTGTGGTGGGGATCGTTTGACAGCGATGGTGTGTGCAAAGAGTAGCCGCTTGAGCTTCCTGCGGGATGAGAGGGTAGGCCAAGTGACGTGGTGGAGTAACGAACTGTGGTGGCAAGGACTGAAGAGGGGGAGTCGGAGGCAGAGTTTTGCTGACCGCCGTTGGAGACGTTCGAGGGCATCTTGTTGCTGAACATTCATAGCTGACATAGCCAGAGAATCATATTTCGATAACGGGGCGTATATACGTGGTGTACAGTGCTGACAGGGCGGTGGGTGAAAGACGTCCACGAATCCGTCTCAAGAGGTGGAGAGTGCGCGCAACTTTGCTCTCGATGTGCTGGATGTTGGCATTCCACTTCAGGTTGGCCTGAACGATGATACCCAGGTGTCGCTACAGTCCATTCATTGGAAACTGGCACCCTAACTTTTTGGTGTCTCTCTCACATAGTTGCAGATATCATGAAAACAACAGTACATCCTGCATTGTGTGACCCGTACATCATCAGTTGCACGAATAACAGTGTTGAAAGGCTGGCACACTTTGTTATACTCGTCATCTAATCAGGATACATTGATACCCGTTTTGCTCACCTGGACAACTGGGTGTTAGTATAGTGCCATCAGCTGCACATGTTGCTGTGCTTTTCCCATAGCACAATGTACATTATAGTTCAGACGAAGTAGTCGTGACAACCATGGCGATGTGAATTTTCGTGGAAACAAGTGTGGGAAATTCAAAATTTTGAACCTGGGGTTAGCTTGCTGTCGTTCCGAATGAATACCTTGGCGAGGTTTTTCACTCAGGAATGGCAAAGACACGGCGAAAATGAGTTTTCGCTGTTCCCCAGTCCTTGAAAAACCTTTCCTAAACGCAGCACCGAAGACTGTAGGGGTTCTCCAGCTCCAGCACGTCTGGGAAAGGCTGATGAATTTCTTCCGCAGCTCAGGAGTGCCGCGGAACCGGTCCTTTGTTTCCCAGATGGGATAGAGGGTGAAAGGCACGAAGCAGATGACGCAGACATTGTCAACTGAAAGCCAAAACTCGCCAAAAAAAGCTAAATGTCACAAGAGGAAGCAATCTTGACTCTGATCTCGATCTGCACGTGCTTTTTATCTCCCACCAGTTACAAAACAATGCCAATTTTGCAGAATTACCATAACGAACGTCGGCCCGTTATTTTGACCTCCGTAACGTTTTTCCGTTACCTGATAACGTCTTTTGTCACGGCTGGAAGTGAGTACCGTTGAAGTTAGCGTTATCGTACTTTTGCTAAGGTTGTCGATATCTTACCTTACTAAGGCCTGTTCACAATGCCCCTTTTAGCGACCTGACAAATGACTTGAAACAGCTGAGACACGAAAATGGCTGCCGCGAGCTGCAAGGTTCCCGTCGCTAAAGAAATTTCAACTTTAGCAATGTACACGTTGCTCACCTTTGCATGTGGGTGTTGAAGTCAACGTGCGATTAGCCTGGCATGCTGGCTGTGCATCTCCAACTAACACATGATGAGCACTGCATGAATAGTTGGCCTTTTGTTGGGAAGATATTTCCGGTACAGCGTGCTGCCCATTTGTGATAATAGGTACGGTACAAGTGACAACTGTAAATAATAGAAACACACGAGAAATTCACTGACATTCACTGACATGGGGAATAACAATAAGTGAACAGCCCAAAACACCGGTTTCCTGTACGAGATCATTGTTACCTGTCAACTCGACAAAGAGATTCTGCTTTTGAGCCTAGCGGACGTACCCAGTCCAAATGTTACCGAAATACTAAAATGCATGTACTAGCATACAGGTACTATTGATTTCAGGTACTCTCATATTTGTGCAATTGTTAATTTTGCTCCTGAATTTTCCTCCCTGTTGCTTTGCCACCGTCCACCCCCTTCCGCCACCTTGTTTTTCGCCATTATCACATTCACTTCCATGTAATTGTGCTTGCAGCCCGTGTGTACTTGCGCATTTAAATAGAAAATATACATGCTTTGACACTGTTGACAGATGCGTCGCTCTGCTCCTGTCTAACAGGTTCAGGGAAGATGCGAGCTGTGGGTATTATTATTATTATATATGCTTTGCTGTCGTATGCAATGTGACCTTGCAAAATCTCGACTAGACATTTGACCCTATAGTATATTGCAACCAGGCAGGGACAGTGGGCTGGTCAATGACCATGCTGGAGATACCAGAGGTGCCTGGTTCAAGTTCTGCATGGTAGCTGTTTTTCCAGCCGTGCTGCTACCCACAGTCAAGTAGGAACTTGTGGCCGGGCACACGGGGTACATGGATGAGTCTAACAGCGTCTTTCTCGGCACTTGTGCCAGCGGTCGTGAGACTTATCCACTCATACACACCGTTAGACGCTGCATCTGCCGCTAGGGTTCACAGAGTGTTAGCGGCCGTCGTGAGTTCCCTTCGGGAACGGGCACGATAATTCACTTTAATTTACTTATAAAAAAAGTGTACAATCAGGGGTAGAAATAAATGAACCCATCTACTGGAAGAAGTGCAGTTAAACCTGTGTAAGACGACCGCTCAAGGGACCTGCTTTATTTCTACCCCTAATTGTACACTTTTTTGACTGCACATTCGTAGTCGACAATATCTTGCATTTATTACTAAATCATTAGGGTTGGACTTCACAGACGAACTGTAGCATGTGCGATGTACGTGGCGCGTAAATGGTGAACAGGTGGTAGTGTAACCGGCGATTTCGGTCCGAATGGCGAGGGATCCGGATAAGAGAGGAGCGGATAAGCGAGGTCTGACTGTGCCAGGTTTGAGCCTGGTGAAAGTTGGCAGAAGTGTGGTAGAGGCATGGAGTTTCCGTACTCATGTGGCCATGAGAGTTGGCTTCCCCAAATTGTCCTAGAGCGCACTGTAAATATTGCTTATAAGGACGACATGTCGAGATACACTACCACCTGTTCACCATTTATGCACCACGTACATCACGCATACTACAATTCGTCTGTGAAGCCCAAACCTAATGATTTAGTAATACATGCAAGATATTGTCGACTACGAATGTGCAGTCGCTAGCGGAATACAGTAAAACCTGTTAAGGCGACCACACGGACAAGGTGACCACACGGATAAGGTGACCACTCGGATAAGGTGACCACTCGGATAAGGTGACCACCCGGATAAGGTGACCACACGGATAAGGTGACCACTCGGATAAGGTGACCACTCGGATAAGGTGACCACTCGGATAAGGTGACCACTTGGATAAGGCGACCACTCGGATAAGGTGACCACCTGCTCTAGCAAACCTCCAGCAACCAGGACGAAGGGATGCTATTTCAGCCAAATGGCCCTGGCTAATGGGCCATTCAGATGACGTTCAAACTCCCTTTACCGTACCGTTTCCAAGGATATTTACTCGCATACGATAAACTTGGACCCAGGCGTGCATCTGATTTTTTAACTTGGCCGGGGCCTCTGTGCACACGATTATACTTTGCACACGAGCAAAAGTGTTGCTTGTTGAAAGCGCGCGCTGCAAAATTAATGTAGCACGGGAACTATTAAATACAAGGGGGTTTGGTTTGTCAAAGTGAATAGCAACTAAATAGAGCGGTTGTCAGTTGACAATCCCCTCTTTTATTTACAATGCAGTTGCGTGATGTCCACCACTTTCTGAAGGGGTACTATTATTTTTCAAAAGGAGAATTCAAAATTTAAAATGTCCTGGCATTTTTAGGGGTTCACTGTGGCTGTAGTGACGCATGCAAAGTTTGTCCAGCACCTTGTGAACTGGATCGCGGTTTGCATTTTGATATCTTGGTCACATGCGTGCAAGTGCTTGCACGTCGTGTGAATGGCCTCTACGGAGACCGCCTGGCAACAGAGATCACGTTTTGAAGGTGCCTTGACCCGCCGCCGTCGTCGATTTGATTCACAGCACTGACCTGCTCTATTGAACACTGAGTGAGGCAGTCGAGTGTCAGTGTGTCGCCGCATCAGTCTCGTGCTAACTGTTGCATGCTCCGATCCACCATTATCTAATTATATTATGATGCAAAAGTAATGTTGGACATGTTCAACTTGCAGCACACATACAGTTGTTGACATACTGATGCACGGAGTGAATACCATTTCTTTGGCTGACTTCAAAGTGCTCTAATTTCAGAAATTTGTTTACGTGCTCAATATTCTCGGCATGAGGGCAAAGGGCAAGGTTAGGTGAACAGAAATCTTAGGTACAGAAAAGCAGTTCCCTATTGGATTATGTGTGTTAGTGTTTGTTCGGTGTATTGAAATTTTAGGTATGAAACAGAAGCACCGAAAGTACCGAAAAGAAAAGTACACTGAAATTTTGTGAAATTACATTTTCACCGTAAGTTGTCACACACGAATGCACGCACACCCCCCCCCCCCCCCCCCACACACACACACGCACGCACGCACGCACCCACACACATACACACATGCACACACACACACACATATGCATACACACATGCACACACACACATGCACACACACACACATGCACACACACACACACACACACACCTGGTCCTGGTCCTGGTAAACACTGCCATTACGGTCACGTGTCCCCTTACGGGGCCGACAATATAGAACGACGAGCGGGACCATGTTCGAGAGAGCCATCTCCAGCAGCTATGGCTCTGGCTTATCATCGGAAACGATTCCTCTCACGGCTGCCGCTAGAACTGGTCCATCACTCTCCACAACAGAGCGAACATTCCATGAGCCAACGCTCAGAGTCGTTCCAAGTCGTCGTCTTCGTGCGGTAGTTTGCTCCACTCGCGGGCTTGCAAAGCCTCGCGAAGGACTACGAGGTGGGGGCGACGAGGAGAGTGTCGGCATCGTAACTATCCAACCAAGTCTCCTGGAGGTGAATACCCCACCTCAGGCACTGTTGGTCTGGACGGCTGGGGACACCCCAGGCCGTCCACAACGGCGAGAACAATGTTTACACACACACACACACACACACACACACACACACACACACACACACACACACACACACACACACACACACACACACACACACACACACACACACACACACACACTACTACTACTACTACTACTAGCAGCATGACTGCCCAGAGGGGCAAGTGTCACCCCTATGGAAAGGGGACCAGAAAACGGGACACGGATCACAAGCAGGACCGCGAATGTCTGGCTAGGTCCTGCTGCCGGCGGAAATTGCGTTTACAACGTGGGCAGCTGAGGGGCAGAGCTGCTCTCTCAGCAGCAGATGGTCTCGCACCACGATTGCAGTTGTGACGCTTGAACCCGGCCGCAGAACGGAAGCATCGCTGACATGTTGGGCAGTGCTGCTGGCAACAAGCTGAAAGTGGCACAGACAGACTGACTGTTGGTGTAGGAGAACTCGTGACAGGCTGGCATCGATGAACAGAGTAGCCACCCTTGCTGCGGAACCACCTCTGGCAGTTCTGGCATTGCACTGATCCACGCTGGCAACTCCACCACACACACACACACACACACACACACACACACACACACACACACACACACACACACATACACGCACACACACAAACACACCTCAGACCTGCATGTCGCTGAAGCAATGATAGCTATGTTAGACATAGCAACTAGTGCTGGGATTACACCATTCGACAGCTTGCAAGGCTGATGAATTGACCGCCACTGTTTTTAGCCTGGTATCCACCACACAGCTAATTGAAGTGGCTTTTTCTGGCCAGTGAATCCCTATTTTTCATTTTTATTTATTTTTATTCTTTCATTCTTTTTTTCCTTTTTTTTCCTTTTCGACACACAAACACTACACCACATACTCCGGCATACACTGGCTGGTAAACACCCAGGAGAATGAAAGAAGAGCTAGGAAAATGAGAAAGAGAAGAAAGACATGTGCGACCATAATCGTCGGGAATTGAACCCGCAACCTCTCGATTAGAAATCGACTGCACATACCACTGCACCATATGGGACACACACACACGCACACACACACACACACACAGACACACACACACACACACACACACACACACACACACACACACACACACACACACACACACCTACACTTTGTACTCACCAACACATTTTCCGTCTTCCGGTACCTTGCTATCTGAACACGTGCAGGTAAAGCTTGACAGGATGGCACTTTCCGGCTTGCAGTCCACCGCCTTGGAGCAGGCATCACCGCACGCATCCTTCTCCACGCACGTCGTGCCGTTGTAAGCGGGCGTCATCAGCGCTGGTATCATTGAGCTGCTGCTGCTGCCACCAGTACTGCTGGTGGCACTTGGTAGAGGCGGCGGGTCATTGCGGCAGTGGCAGCCCAGGCGTCCGAACGTATCGCACACAAGGGGCACGTCCTTGCACGGATTCACTGGGCAGGGGGAATAGCAAAAAAAGGACGCAGCAGGGAACAGCAGGGGATAACGTAACCTGCACACCAATGATGAGTATGGATAGCAACAAGGGCAAGATCACATGACATATCACATGACAGATCACATGACATGTCACGTACAGCACAGCACATGACAGCACCACACCTGGCACGACACCTGGCACGACACATCACACCACACATCACATGACATAATATTATCACGTACAGCACAGCACACGTACAGCACAGCACACGTACAGCACAGCACACGTACAGCACAGCACACGTACAGCACAGCACACGTACAGCACAGCACCTGGCACCACACCTGGCACCACACATCACACCACACCTCCCACCACACAGCACACTACACCTCACACCACACACCACACACCACATCACACCACACATTACACTACACTTGACTAGGCAAAGCCTTGTTTTGCCTGTGGAGCTGTTTCCCGTACTGAACCTTCCACCTCCCCCAATTCCAACTTGAATGCTTTCCCCTGCCAGCACAGCAGCAACTGAACAAAACTCTCTGCGGTAAAGTGAGTTGCCATGGTCACCACCCCGTGCTGATGTAATGTCGTGAACAGAATTTCAAGACTTACACGTGGCAGTTCTGTTTATCTCGGCCCGGAGTGCATAGTCATCAGCATCAGCATTGTCCAAATATATTGCGTCAGAGAGACCAGTCTGTTGGGTATTCCAGTTCACGATGTTGTTTAACACAGCCAGAGGGCAAGCGGCTGAGAGCGATAGCGGATTATTGAAGAGCTCAAATGTGGTGAAATTGACGTTTGGTCTCAGAGCGGAATTGGGCCCTCTGTGATGGCAAGTACACAAGGCAAACAACAGAGAGGGAGGACTGCAGTAGGTATGTACCCCGTCAATGAGTGCCGGCTGCAGAGCAGACATACACGAGGACAACCACCACCCCCTCCTCCTCCACTCACCCTAATTGCCCCCCCCCCCCCAATACACACACACACGGCGTGCAGACAAGAAGCCTGATATCGATGAAAGTAAAGCGAGCGCACTTATACCACGAGAACAATGGAACAATATTTTAAGATTTGAACGTCGTTTTCATATGATAATCATCAGAAATCGTCATCAAACTGAGAGTTGGAGAGTTGAATTTCAATGTGTTAGTAAACGAAACCAGCTGCATCGTTTTGATCTTTGTCTCCTTTTTATCCTTTCGTGCTGGCTTGTTAGTGTTGAGCTTCGGAGAGAAAAAGAGCAGTATGAGGCAGATGACCTAATTTCTGATTGTTGAAAAATCTAGGCCTTTTTGATTGGGGTTATGGCCAGCAATCAAGTCCATCTGGGAGTTGTTATTTGTTTACTCCACCGAGGTGTTATATTTGGCCTGGGCCAAGCACAAGGAGAGGCCTTCTGCCAAACAAATCTCAAGAAAATAATCCTTGTGTGGTGCTTTGCTGTAATCTTTGTAGCCAGTCCAAATGTACTTTTGGAGTAGAAACGCAGAAAATGACTGCATAATTATACTCATGTACTCTCGGGCATGCAGCCTCACTTGCATTTTAGCTGTTTTGCCCGGAATGGATGCTGCTCTGCGCTGAATGAATGCTGCTCTGCGTTCCTCCGTGTCCATTACCTGCTCTCGTGTAGGAGGTGAAAGGAACCATTAGGGGCGTCCGTAATTATTGAAAAATTAAAAAATCCGTCCTCATGCAAAATTGTCTCTGACCCACCCACCCACTCATCCACCGCCATTTTTCCAATTCATTTTTTGGATTTTCCCACATGCCCAGCTAGAAAATAAGAACTCCTCGCACTGTGTTCACTAACTGCACCTGTGTCAAGTACATATTGTACAGTAGCTAAGTACATATTGTACAGTAGCTAAGTACATATTGTACAGTAGCTAAGTACACATTGTACAGTAGCTAAGTATATATTGTACAGTAGCTAAATACATATTGTACAGTAGCTAAGTACATATTGTACAGTAGCTAAGTACATATTGTACAGTAGCTAAGTACATATTGTACAGTAGCTAAGTACATATTGTACAGTAGCTAAGTACATATTGTACAGTAGCTAAGTACATATTGTACAGTAGCTAAGTACATGTAGTAGGTGTACCGACGGCCATGCACAACCTACACCTACATGATTGTACATCACACGGGTGTTTGCGACAATCGACCCTACACTGCGTTACGCTACATGGATCCACAGTACAGTCAGTGCAAGAAGTGCATAAAAGCCATTGAAGAAAAGAAAAAGTACGAAAATCAAAAAATTAAATTCCGCCAGCGCTCTTGACCACCCACCCTCTTTTTTGCTTGATGACGGATTTTTTTAATTTTTCGAAAATTACGGACCACCCTTCTTAATAGGGCTCGTCCATAATTACAGTCAGACCTCGCTCATCCGGTCCTCGTTTATCCGGATCCCTCGCCATCCGGAAGAAAATAACTGGTTACAGATTTACAGCATACGTGATGTATCCAGCATAACCGGTGTTCGGTTATCCGGTTCCCTCGCCTATCCGGACATTTTTGTGGAAAACGGATGTGTGCGGTTATGCGAGGTCTGACTGTAACGAACTTTTTTTCACAAAACGAAATAATTTCGTTATGGGGTGGGAGGGGGTTGACCAATTTCGTTTCAGAAACATTGATGCATGTACATGGCCGTTGGAGCAATGACACACTTGCACTTGCAACTTTTGTTCTACATGTACATGTTGTACGTTTTGAGGGGGAGGGAGGGAGGGGTAGGGTCTAAACTAAAATAATTCATTTGGTGAAAAATGTTCGATCTTTACGGACGGCCCCTTAGTATATTCTAGATTCAGAATTAGTTGCTCAATATTTTAGGTATGAGGGCAAAAGGCCAGGTTAGGTGAACAGAAATTTTCGGTACAGAGAAGCAGTTCCCTATTGGATTATGCGTTTTAGTATGTTTTTTCGAATTCTTTATTCTCACGATGGCACCATCGCCAATAAGAGATTTGTTTGTTCGGTGTATTGAAATTTTAGGTACGAAGCAGACGCACCGAAAGTACCGAAAAATAAAATACACCGAAAGTTTAAAATACAGTAACTTGTGTTTGATTTGAAAGTCGAGAGATCACCTTGGCGCCTAGAAAAAGGAGTAGACGGCAACAAGGGTACGTTGGTAGCTGATTGGCTGATCGGCAGCTCCTCGTGCATTTTGAATGCAATAGAAATTTCTCTGATCAAGGTCAGCGCGGCCTTGTCTGCATGGTGTTTGTTTCCTTGTGGATTTTTGGTTGGTTTGTTCGTTGTTCATTTCGTTTGTTTTAGTTCATCATTTTTCGCAAAATCTCTTCACCGTTATGTAGGAGCCAGTCCATTGGCCTGGTGAGAAGGCATCGGTGCCTGTTCATGTGATGAAGTAAAAATAATTTACTACAACTAGAGTCCAT
>NC_088651.1:16690574-16720574 GCF_964019385.1 Sycon ciliatum | reverse complement strand
TATGTATGTCAAAATGCTCGAAATTGCATGCTGATTATTTTTGCACATTCTTTTCTATTTGCGAAACAACGGAACATGGGTGGTCATGTACAAGGGACAAGTTCATTTCAATAAAACCGTCACTGTATCTGCAAAAGGTCATTGGACACTATCCTCGTCTTCTACGAAGTTCTAGCGAAGAAGTTGTCAGTCACTGCAGCTGTCCTGAAACAATTTCAACAGAAAAGAACAGCGCTGCCTTCTCTGCGTCATGAAAGCCCATCGGAGAGCAACCATGTCGTTCTGAAAAACGGAAGTGGAGCATAGGCATAGACAATTATTTTTACGACTTCCAGTTAATGCTTCGTCCAAAACATCTCTGCGCATGAGCTGGCACGGCCTGACAAGCTACTGAGATCCGCGAAGGGAGCCAGACACCTGGAAGAAGTCGTCCTCAATCAAATATTTGCACTTTGCCTCGCACAGGCTTGAATCAAGTTTCGAGAGAAGGTGGGTTTCTTCAACTCTATTGTCGATCCTGGAGCGGACCAGGGATAAATTTTATAGTTACTCTTGTTTAAAGAAGGAGAAAAAATGAACTTCGAATTACGAGTGGAGCAACTCCATCTCACTTCGAAATAAGCGCTTGAAGGGCATAGCCACTGTACTGTAAACTGCTCTTTTGTACGAAGACAAAGTTCGAATTATCCAGCGGGCGTACTTTTCGTACTTCGAATTATGCACTCGAATTTGACTTGAAGTGACTTGCAGAAGATCGGTACGACGAAAGAGTTCGAATTACACGGACTGTTCGAATTATACCGTATTCGAATTAGAGGGAGTCTACCTGTACTACTATGATGCAATAGAGGGAGCACTAGGCCTGGAAAAGAGAAGGAGTAGGAGTTGTGAGGTGCAAGATGGGTGAAGTAGAATGTTTAGCTATAGCGGACGTGCGAACATTGCTAAACCAAACGGGCAAAAAAGTCAAACCAAAGCTGCAACGGCAGGCGTGAAAAAAAACCGTTCCGCCAGACGTGCAAAAACCTGTTACACGAGACGTGCAAAAACTGTAGTGCTGAAATGATTACACCAATTACTCGATGTTCTATCGATAATTCCATAACAACCAACTAATTATACAATAATAATTTTGATATAGCTACGAATAGGATGAAGGCCGCAGACATCACGCAACTACGTTAATTGTTTGACATGTATTACTGTGTATTTTATATCAAAAAGTATTCTTTCTAGACCAAAGAGTGGTATATTTGATAACATTTAATAACGATAGAAATTTTTACGATACTTCTCCAGACGTTTCGTTGTTCTGAACAACATCGTCAGTGGATAAAGAATTTTTTTTTCATTCTTTATCCACTGACGATGTTGTTCAGAACAACGAAACGTCTGGAGAAGTATCGTAAAAATTTCTATCGTTATTAAATGTTATCAAATATACCACTCTTTGGTCTAGAAAGAATTCTTTTTGATATTACAATGAGAGTGAATAATCAACGGCTTGTCCACCAACTCTTTGTGTATTTTATAACAAAAATATTTTAATACATGTCAAACAAGTAAAGTAGTTGCGTGATGTCTGCGGCCTTCATCCTATTCATAGCTATATCAGGGGCGTCACAGGGTGGCTGGGAGTGGTACGACGGGGGGTCCGGGGGTGTCCCCCGGAGAAAAAAATAAGGGTTTTTCGGCTAACAGGCCACGTTTTAGCACTCTACAGCCGCAAAGGAGGGTTCCCTAGCACTTATTAGACAACCCCACTCCAGCTCCAAAAACAAACTTCTCATGGATTTTTGGTATTTCTGTACATCGTAGGTAGCCCAGCAAGGCAAAAGGAACCCATTCAATGATTCAGCTGATCAGGGCCATTGCCCTCGAAAAAATCGCAAAATCCGAAGTACAAGCGTGCTGCGCGTTCTAGCGCCAGCCGCTGTGCAAAAACGTATGTCGTGTCCTGCAAAACTGCCAAAAGTCTGCCGCGTCGCGTGCACTATGTACACGGCCGCGGCCTAGCGCCTGGACAGTCGCGAAGTAATTTTAGTTGTTTTTAGAGAGAGAAGAAGATCCCTTTTTTTGTTCGGTGGGATTGAAAGATCTGCCAGTGGACCGGAGAGCTACAACACTGGAAGCAGAAGAAAGCGCTTGCGGAATCTTCTCTGTCATCGTGGCAACAGGACTTTAGTTTGCGAGAGACTTTCGTCGCGGACGCAATTCTTGTTGCTGCTACCAGAAAACTCGGGGAACGAAACGATCGTAAATCGTTATAATATAGGTGAAGCGGGCGCGGGTCGTGTCGGTGAACAGCTGCAGAATATTCTGCCGCCGTGGAGCAGCAGTCCAAACACTTTTCAGCTTCGGAGAATGAAGCGCTTCCCTTTTCTTTTGACAAGCGCTGCGTTCGCGGGTGTAATGCATTTTCGAATCCGCTTGCAGTAGATCGTCAGGAGCCAGAGGTACTAGGTAGGTGTCGTTGTGGAAAGAATATAATTATGTTGTAGCTGACAAGTGACATACATGTAGTGTCTCTTGACGTGCTGATCACCATTGTAACATGGTAGATCTTGGAAAATTTTAGTTCTGGACCCAGTGATCTCCGCCAGCTCAGCTCTGTTTCCGTCAAGTTTGCAGTGAATGCGTCCGTGAGGAATCCATCGTCTGGTTGTCTCTACCCGTGACTCCAACCGCCTATCGTATTGGATAGCCGCCTGGAGTCTTGGGCAATATCTAGCTGCTAGTGCTAGGCATCAAGTCTGTATGCTCCTTGCAATGAAAGTAACAGTTGCGATGTTTTGTACAAGTCCGAAGATCCTTGAATTTTTTTATTGCTTTTTCGGATGAATTGGGTGGACCATCCTGGACGAAAAGTGGTACGACCATGGTCGTAGTGGTCGTACCGTGTGTGACGCCCCTGTATATTAAAACCAACTAATTGTTCATAATAGATTGCTTGTTAGGGATTTGAGTCCAAAAGTAGTGAAAATCCCTGTTTTGGTGAAGTTTGAATCAGTTTCCGCCGTGAGTATGCAGTTGCTATGTTCTGAGGTTCAATTGACTTCAAAAATGCCATGCATTGCAGCTACCCTTTCTCGCCAATGCAGATATTTTGTATTACACACACACACACACACACACACACACACACACACACACACACACACACACACACACACACACACACACACACACACACACACACACACACACACACACACACACACACACACACACACACGCATGCAAACACACACATGCACGCACGCATGCAAACACACACCAGGGTCACATGGATACCTGGAGACACACACACAAGCAGAAAACTCGTGGAAAAAGCAAAGATGCAAAGACACATGCATGGAGACATACGGAAACACCTCCACCCCCCCCCCCCCCCCACACACACACACATGGAGTCATATACAGACACACCTCCCCCATCTCCCCCCCCCCCCCCCCCCCCCCGCACACACAAGTTCTATTAGAGGGGACTTACAAGCCCTGTAGAGTGCTTATGTCTTTGAAGACATTGGTTGTGACGCTAGTCAGATTGTTTTTATCCAGACGTCTATTCAGAAGAGAAGCAGTTCAAGCAACGATCAAGCAAAGCGGTCACAAAGTGTGGACAGTTGCTTTATAACGCGCTCCCATGTGTTCTCCTCTATTTTACATTTTGTTATTGGTTCCGTATCCGAGTTAATTAAAAAATCGATTGTTTATCGTAAGCGCTCGCCCCAAATTTTCACCCTCCCGGTCAAATTGTTTTTTTTTTTAGCACTGGTAAATGTACTGTATGTACTGCGGTCTACGGCCTCTAATCAGCATGGCCGTAGATTTTCGCAGGTCAAGTCCACAGACTGAACCAAACCATAGTTGCTATGGGCTTGACAAGTCAAACTGATCATCATGCAGCTGCCTGATTTTCTTCGCTTTTTTTACCTAACCTTGGTCGTTACACTTTTCATTATTAGAATCCTCAAAATAGTAATTGTCTTGCAAGACATTTATTATTCATTGCTGACGATTCATCTGCATCACATGGATTTACATGTACCTTAGTTCTTACTCTGCGCCAAAATGGCTTCAAAATAAAGAAAAGCGAAGAAAAATGCATGTTTGGGGGTTGCCAACACGTACCCTACCAACCATACCCTACCAACCATACTTGCATAACAAAAAATACAATTAAAAACCACCCGTCCGCCCAGATTTCTCGGGAAAATCTGACGATATTAAAACAATGAATATATTTTACACGGCCTAATCAGCCGCATTTACTAACCCATCCTAACCGGTGTGCCCGCTTCATTCCTGATGATGGTTATTTCATGACCGAAACGTTGAAATAAAATATTTTTCTGGTGAAAAGCAGTGATTTGAGTGTGAGCCAGTGTTGCTCACAAATCAAATTATGGCCTAATCATGTTTCCTCATACTACTGCCGCGGACATGGAAATCCAGTCGATTGACCGGGGCCGGTGCCCTCAGTGCGTTCAGAACGCTGTGTGCAGTGCACGTGTTGATTTGATGCGACCAGCACGCTGCAGCCTGCAGGCGCAGCGCATAAAATCCATGTTACGTGTGTACCCCTTGATCCACGGCTACATGGCCAGCGCCCTGGGGCTGCTAGACGTGCGACCGGATTTCCATGTCCACGACAGTTGTACTCAGTCTGTCGTGCCAGCTTGCTGTTTACAGCATTGGATACTAGAGTTCCGCGTATAAGCCCATGCTCGCGTATAAGCCCATGCTTGCGCATAAGCCCATGCTCGCGCATAAGCCCATGCTCGCGCATAAGCCCATGCTCGCGTATAAGCCCATGCTCGCGTATAAGCCCATGCTCGCGTATAAGCCCATGCTCGCGCATAAGCCCATGCTCGCGTATAAGCCCATGCTCGCGCATAAGCCCATGCTCGCGCATAAGCCCATGGCCATAAGCCCATGCTTGTCACGACGTTGACATGATGTTCAACGTCATGAGATTATTTGCAGTACACGTCATAGTTTGTGTTCTCTACCCCGGTTTGTTTCCGCGTTCCCACACCGAAGCGGGGCCGCGTGTTTATTATTTCTACTGACTCACTCGCCTCTTGGCGACTTCCTCCATGTTTTTTCCTCCTTTTTTGCTCTGCGCAAGCGCCTTGCGCTTTAGTCGTCGTCTTCTTTCAGTTCACAGCAAGAACAATAATTTTACCTCTTGTGCAGTGTCAGTCAAATTCAGTCAAATCAAGCTCTCCCGATCCCAAGAAACTGTCTGGCGTGTGCACAAAGTGGTGCCGAAACCCGGGACATGAACCGCACCGGAGCTCGAAACGAGCCGTGCGTACCATTCCAATCTTGAGAAAGATAGACTCGACTCAAATAATTTGTAAGCAGCTTGCCCGATTTGGGTCGTCGAGCTAACATGCCGAAGAGAGCAGTGACGACCGGCACGCAGATCATGCGCCGGGCCAAGATCGCGCAGCTGCAAGGATCCATCGACGAACTCGTCAAAGAGGCCGAACTCCTTTTATCGAAGGAAGGAGGTCAAAGGGCCGACGAGTTGTCGCCAGAACACGTGGACTCGGATCCAAAAAAGCTAAGTACACTTGTGGATTGTATTGTTGAAGAATTGTACGCATATGATGAGGCGTGTGATGCATTGGCCAGTGTTTTGGACTCGGAGACTCTGGAGGGTTCAGATGAGGCTCTGCAAACGGAGATCTGCGATGTGGTTGCGTATTCGGTACGCATCAGAGGGTCAATTGTTGAATGCAAGCGATCTCCGCAGTACAGAGCCCAGACGAACCGTCCAGAAGCTGCTACTACTAGTACTAGCTCACCAAGTAGCACCAAGAGTACGGGCAGTGCGGGTATCAAACAAGAAACTAGTATGGTTGATTTGTCCAGCATCCAACAGTCAATAGGAGATCTTGTTCGTACGCAGTCTATTACACATAGTCAACACCAGCAAGTATTACAGTCGCAAGAGGATCTAATCAAACAACACCAACTAGTCGTACAACACATGCAAGCATCATCACCTCAACCACAACCAGCTCCCACAAGTTCAGTCAATTTGCCCAAATTTGAAATACCAACATTTTCTGGTGATTTCCTGAAATGGGCTGAGTTTCACGATATGTTTGTTGCGTCTATTGATGCGAATCAAGGGTTGTCGGGTGTCCAGAAACTGTCGTACCTAAGAGATCACGTAACGGGTTTGGCTCGGGATGCCATAGCTGGCTTGCCCATATCAGATACCAACTACACAACCGCGCTTGACATTCTCCGCAAACGTTTCGGGAATGATCAGCTTCGCGTCAATGCACACTACACGGCAATCATGGACTTACCGCCTGCGTCCAACGCTACTCCATCTTTGCGTAGGTTGCACGATGCGTTGGAGGTGCACTTGCGAAGCCTCACAGCGCTTGGTGAGAATGTTAATCAGGCGGTGTTTGTGTCAATGATTACGAACAAATTGCCACGCACCACGCTAGCGGCTTTGGAATTAAAAAAGGGGCCACAATCCTGGACCGTTTCGGACTTGCGCGCTGCAGTAGCCAACTTCATAATAGCGAATGAAGCAGCAGATCGCCTCAGCCAGCCACCGAAAAAATCGCACGAATCACCATCTGCCAGTGCGTCCGGTCAATCTCTTGTTGCCTCAGCTTCAGCTACTTCAAAAGCGAAGCCCAAGAGAGTGTGTGTTTTTTGCAGTTCGGAGGCACATTTCTCTGACGAATGCAATAAATACACTACAGTAGAAGCGAGGAAGAGCGTAGCTAAACAAAGGTGTTTCAAGTGTTTGCGATCAGGCCACTCCGTGCACGATTGCTCTAGCAAACGGCGGTGTTTCTATTGCCACAATCCTGCACACCACAGCAGCTTGTGTCCAGATAAATTCACTGCCGCATCCACTCAGAGGCAAGCTTCCACTATGAGCCCGAATGCTCAGTCCTTCAAACCCAAGCCTGCCACGAGCACGGTCGCAAACGCCGATCACCAGATCATGATGCAAACTGCTGTGGCACCGTTTCTCTCCTCCAAGCTGAAGCCGATCAATGGCCGTATTCTCTTTGATACCGGCTCCACCAAGACATACATCACGCAAGCTTATCGAGATCAGCTCGATTTGCCCACAATCGGAAATGAAACACTCTCCTTGGCTACATTTGGGAACAACAAAAGAAAAAGTACCGTGTACGCCAAGGTGAGTTTGACCATGCAGTGTAAGGATGGGTCCACTCGTGCGATTCAGGCCAGTGTACTTCCGAACATAACCGCTCCAATTGCGCGATGTCCACTTGCTTCTTCTTTTCCTCTTCTACAGTCTCTGCCACTTGCAGAACCGCTCTCCAGCAGCGCAGAGCCCATGGTCGTAGACGTCTTGATTGGTCTCGATCACTATTATGATATTATCGGCAAGGACCGCACCGAACTAAGCGGTGGTCTGGTCTTGCTCGACTCCGTTCTTGGTTTTATCTGTACCGGCAGTCTGCCTGTGCCTGCCACCACAGAGGCGCAGTCATGTCTTGCTCATCAAACAGACACGGACCCTGAATTCGACCTCCGTAAGTTCTGGTCGACAGAGAGCTTGGGTACTTTTGACGATACGTCGTCGCAAGATCTTGTGGGCGAGCGCTTCGCCAACTCCATCTCCTTTGCCGAGGGTCGGTACGCGGTGAGTTGGCCCTGGAGGGACTCACATCCTCCTCTTCCGACAAACTACGGTCTGGCTTTCGGTCGCCTGAAGGCACAAGTGCGTCGCCTCGAAGCCCATCCGGAACTTCTTGACCAGTACGATACCGTGATTCAAGACCAGCTTGACAGGGGCATGATAGAAGATGTTCCTCGTGGTTTTACAACCAACCAGATTCACTACCTTCCACACCATTCAGTACTCAAACCTACTGCTACTACCACGAAGCTGAGGGTAGTGTATGATGCGTCCGCAAAATGTTCCGAAAAACTCGCCAGTCTCAACGACTGCTTGCACGCTGGCCCCAATCTTGTTCCAGACCTTTGCGGTATTCTTCTTCGTTTTCGTCTTTCTCCGGTAGCCATAAGTGGAGACGTAGAAAAGGCCTTTCTGCAGATTGGTCTGCACTCACATGATCGTGACGTGACCCGCTTCCTATGGCTGCACGATGCATCCAGCTCAGCTACTCCAGACAACATACGACAACTTCGTTTCTGTCGTGTTCCGTTTGGCGTTGTCAGCAGTCCATATCTCTTGGCTGCCACTATTCAGCATCATCTTAGCGCTGCTGATACAACAGATTCCGACCTAGTGTCTCGCAATATTTACGTTGACAACCTGTTCCTTGGTGCCAACTCTGGGACGGAGGCGATTGCTATCTATGATGCCACGAAGCGCCTCTTCAGTGTTGCGTCTATGAATGTTCGCGAGTGGTCTAGTAATTCTGCAGAGTTTCTTAGCAGCATTCCAGAACCAGACCGAGCCAAGGGTACTATCCACAAGTGCCTCGGTATGCTGTGGGATACAGAACATGATACTCTACATATTGCACCTGTCAGTGCCGTATCCAAGTCGGCCACAACGAAGCGGAGTATCCTTCGACATACTGCCCAATTCTTTGACCCCCTTGGTCTCCAGTCTCCTGTTCTTGTTGGTGCGAAGATTCTGCTTCAGGATCTTTGGAAGCTGAACGTCGGCTGGGACGACGACCTTCCACAAGACATCATTTGTAGATGGTGTGATATTGCGGCTCAACTTGAACTTGCTGCATCAACGAAATGTCCACGATTCATCAGTGCACCACGTGCCAGCGACGCTCGGTTTTCTCTCCACGTCTTCAGCGACGCATCTGGGCTGGCTTACGGTGCCGTTGCTTACCTTACTACTACGTTTGACGATCAACACACGTCGAACCTTCTAATCAGCAAGTCCCGTGTTGCACCTGTTGCTTCACCTACCATTCCACGTCTGGAATTAATGGCCGCGCTTCTCGGTGTTCGTCTGATCCAATTCGTCCGTCGGGAACTTCCGCTCACTTTCTCCTCTACCTTTCTATGGTCAGACTCCACCACAGTTCTCCATTGGCTGGCCTCTTCTGACAAACTACCTGTCTTCGTCAACAACCGTATTGATGCCATTCGTGCGGTTCCCGATGTTGCCTATCGCTATGTCCGCTCTGCCGACAATCCCGCCGACTTGCCTTCACGCGGTGTCTCTGTTCCTTCCCTTCAAGCCAGCTCGCTATGGTGGCACGGTCCACACTTCCTTGCCACTGCTGACCATCACGCCGAGCCAGCACTTGATCACCATGTCAACGTTGCCGCTGGGGAGGGTCCTTCAAGCACTTCGGAGATACCTGCACCTGTATCACACCCAACAGAGTCCACCGGTCCAGACACTGAGCTTGCACACGAAATGAAAAAAAAGCCTGATGCGCATCACGAACAAAAAAAACATGTGATGAACCACCATTTGGTATTGATTGTGCCAGGTTTTCGTCTTTCAGTGCCTTAGTGCGTGTTTCTGCTCTGTGTTTGCGGTTTCTCTCCAGGTTGAGACCACAAGGCGGCAAGTCCTTCGGGGTGGATTCTAGTTGTAACTCAGAGGTCAAGGTAGCCAAAATCATGTGGCTACACCATGCACAACAGAATCTGTCAGACGTCAGTGCTGTCGAAAATTGTAAGAAGCACAGCCCGAAGGACAAGCTGCGGCTCTTCCTCGATGAGAACCGCCTCATCAGATGCAGAGGACGCTTGGAGAACGCCGAACTTTGCTATCAAGCAAAGTATCCAGTACTGATTCCCCAAACGCATCCCATCACCCAGCTCATCATCAACGATTGTCACCTGATGACGATGCATGGCGGCGTTGCACACACGCTATCAAGACTGCGTTACGAGTACTGGTTACCACGAGGGCGTGCAACAGTGAAGTCATTCATCACTAAGTGCCTGACTTGCCGGAAGCACCACGGTGGTCCATACCGCACCCCAGATATGGCCCCGCTTCCATCTGCCCGCGCAACAAGATCTATCCCGTTCACCCATGTGGGACTAGATTACTTCGGTCCTCTGCTCGTCAAGCACCAGCCAAGTACCAAGAAGGTATGGGTCCTCCTAGTGACATGTATGGCAACTAGAGCTGTCCATCTAGAACTGGTGGCAGACATGACCACAGAGGAATTCCTGCTAGCGTTCCGCAGGTTCGTGTCGTTGCGTGGTTGCCCTGAAGAGGTAGTGTCTGACAACGCGCCACAATTCATCCTAGCTAAGTCTGTTCTGGATGTGGCCTTTGAAGAAATGGCAACGAGTGATGATGTCCTGTCGTACATGTCGAGGACTGGTGTGAAGTGGCACTATAACCCACCGATCTCACCTTGGATGGGTGGTTTCTACGAGCGTCTCGTTGGAACAGTCAAACGAAGCCTGAAGAAGGTCGTTGGCCGCGCGCTCCTCACTGTGTCGCAACTGACTACCATTCTCATGGAAGTGTCAGCAGTCGTCAACTCGCGTCCACTGGTGTACGTGGACAATGACTTGCAGGAGATACTCACCCCAAGTCATTTTCTGTGCCTGTCCGCAACTACTGGTGGCGTGCAACCCACTGCTGATGACGGCGATCCGGACCACATCGAAGTTCCGACTGCAGCTCAGAATCTTCTCTCTGTCTGGAAGAAGGGTCAACGAACATTGGACCAGTTCTGGCGTGTCTGGCGAGACGACTACTTGGCTGATCTCCGCAACAGTCACACTCGGAAGCTCCGACAGGCACGCGTTACCGCTTCAGAACAGCCAGCCGTTGACGATGTTGTACTAATAAGGGATGACATGCCCCGTGGCTCATGGCGACTTGGTCGCATTGTCGCTCTCCATACAAGCAAGGACATGGAGATACGTTCCGCAACCGTCATCACTGCAGAGAAGACAGAGCTCAAACGACCCCTGTCTCTCCTGTACCCTATCTGTCCTGCTGCTAACTCCGAGGCTAACAACAACAGCACCGCTCCGGACACACACACCACTGGCCAAGCCGATCTGCCAGTTCCAGCAGCTGTTGCTCCACCCAGTCGTCCACAACGTGCTGCCGCTAAGAAGCAACGTCAGACGCTTCGCCAATTAATTGGCAGCGAACTTGTTTAGTTGAATCAGCTAGACAGTTGGTAGTTCACATCTGAACTCTCTCTTTCTCTCTCTCTCTCTCTCTCTCTCTCTCTCTCTCTCTCTCTCTCTCTCTCTCTCTCTCTGTGTGTGACGGTCTACTCTCTTTCACCCTTGCGTAATATATGCACTTATTGTGTTTTGTTTCCACGTTACTTTGTTACGAATTATCTCCTTTTCTCTGCATCTCTTGCGGGGGAGTGTCACGACGTTGACATGATGTTCAACGTCATGAGATTATTTGCAGTACACGTCATAGTTTGTGTTCTCTACCCCGGTTTGTTTCCGCGTTCCCACACCGAAGCGGGGCCGCGTGTTTATTATTTCTACTGACTCACTCGCCTCTTGGCGACTTCCTCCATGTTTTTTCCTCCTTTTTTGCTCTGCGCAAGCGCCTTGCGCTTTAGTCGTCGTCTTCTTTCAGTTCACAGCAAGAACAATAATTTTACCTCTTGTGCAGTGTCAGTCAAATTCAGTCAAATCAAGCTCTCCCGATCCCAAGAAACTGTCTGGCGTGTGCACAAAGCTCGCGCATAAGCCTATGCTCGTGCATAAGCCCATGCTCGCACATAAGCCCATGCTCGCGTATAAGCCCATGCTCACGCATAAGCCCATGCTCACGCATAAGCCCATGCTCGCGCATAAGCCCATGCTCGCGCATAAGCCCATGCTCGCGCATAAGCCCAGGCCAAGTTCAAACATCGCAAAGCTTCAAGTCCATAGGCCTAGGTACACACATGAACGCACACAAACGCATACACACATGCACAAACATGCTCAAAACGATACACAAACACTACCCCCCCCCCCCCTCTACATTTCCAACAAGCTCGCAAACCATGCACACACGCACGCACGCACACACACACACACACACACACACACACACACACACACACGCACACACACACACATACACACAGACAGTGTCAGGCTAGCCGACGCCAACATACAGGAACTTGAGTTTGCTAGGTGCGAATTGGAATCTGGTCAAATCCGTAATTCCATTGCTAGAAAGTCGCCTACAGCGCAGGAAAATAAACACAACACAGAATTTTACTTATTAGGGAGGTTTCGCTCTACGGAATTACGTATGAAAATAACGTAGGAACTGCACGGAATTTTCATACGTAAAAATAAGAGCTGTTGGGTTTCGCTCTACGTGATTTCTTCACGACTGCAAAACCCGCGTTTATGCTTTGGAGACGTGTTGGCTGCATGCGCCCACCGCATGCACCATGAACCGAAACCGCGTTTTCCATTTTATTTTGCATGTGGTGTACGGTGTGTGTACCTTGTCACAGGCTTGTGTTTCGCGCGGCTTGAACGTTGCCATGGACAAATGCGGAAAATGCGAAAAAAATATTTCAAAAATTCCTACGGAGGACCGAACGTAGGAAAGAGCTTTCCTACGGAAATCCGTAGAGAGATTTACGTATGAAAGTTGCCATCGCTCCCCAGCGCGTACGACATACGGATTTTGATACGTAATTACGTAGAGCGAAACCTCCCTATTATTGTAGTACTCCTCATCAGTTTTGTGCCATGTTGGGATGAATTGCGCCGCCACCCACGGTCAGCTGCTGCGTATTCAGATGGTTCAATACTGGGAGTGAGGGTGACATGGATGCAGCTAACAAGGTTTGTCAGACTTACCAGCTCACACCCTTGCCACTACAGTCCATTCAGAAAAAGATGGACTTCTAGCTTTTGGCCATAAGGGGCCGTCCGGGGTTACCAAAAGTTTTGGCAAAACGAAAAGTTTTAGTATTTTTCAGCACCCACCCACCCAACTACCTTTTCTGCAGGTAAAACGAATTCAAATAAAATAAAATAAAATGTCAATTTTCGACAAGCAGAAGTAACTGGGCCTTCTCCATCTGCATTTAATAATTATTTTCAAAACGAAACTCCTTCAAACCCACCCACCCCCAAATGAAAACTTTTCGTTTTGAAAATACTATTGGTAACCTTGCACCCTAAATGGGTCCAACGTTGAGTTTTTTTTAGAATTTTTTCTACAATCCCCAATGGAATCCTCTTCCAATTATGTTTCTAAAGTCTATTTCTCCAAAAATCAAGCCGTAACAAGAATAGTATTTCGGCCAGGTTTTGCCCCAAGAACACTGAATTGGGAAAGACCTTCAAAATCCAGGCCGTTCGATCCTGCCTGCAACAGTGCATTGTACGGTTCGAACCCCAGTTCAGGTACCCATTTTGAAACCTTTTTCAAATTTCAAACTTCGCAGCACTGCACTGTGTACGATAAAATCTTGAAAAATCGCCAAATACGGGAGCTCGCCAGAGCCAGGGCCAATCTTTTTGTGAATGTACTGTAGGCGCTGCATCTACCATCTTGGTATGCCAGGCATGGTGGTGGTGATGGTGGTGGTGGTGGTGGTGGTGGTGGTGGTGGTGGTGGTGGTGGTGGTGGTGGTGGTGGTGGTGGTGGTGGTGGTGGTGGTGGTGGTGGTGGTGGTGGTGGTGGTGGTGGTGGTGGTGGTGGTGGTGGTGGCGGTGGTGGCCTGACACAAGCGAAACTTCCTAAGCTGGTTGTGTTCTTCAACGCCGTGGTGTAGTCGGTGCTAGTGCAGACATGTGGACTGCTACTACTGTCACATGGTGTAGTCGGTGCTAGTGCAGACATGTGAACATGTGGACTGCTACTGCTGTCACACTAGCTGACTGTATGCGAATGTGTTACAGTGGTGGACACTGGGCCACAACTCATTATAAGATGTGTCCTTCCTTTTATAACGAGTAAATAAACAAGAGTGGACTCGGATGGACTCGGATGGACACACACACACACACACACACACACACACACACACACACACACACACACACACACACACACATACACACACACACGTGCACACCCATATACGCACACCCATACACACGCCCCCCCCCCCCCCCCCCCTACACACACTCATGCACACATAGTTAATATAGATTCAGGGCTCAACAGGATAGACTGAGAGCAAGCAATCATCTTACAGGGTATGCATGTCAGGGAAATTGGATATACTGAACTGAGTTATGGTATTACCAGTCAGGTCCCTGTTCGAAAACAAAACAAAACAAAACAAGGGCATAGGGCATCGGGCAAAGTTATTACATTGAAGGAATGGAAGTTTTTTTTATTATTATTATTATTTTTTACTATGTTCACTCGTAAATACAGAAAGACAATGGTACTGAGACAAGGACAAACGGGACAACTACTGAGTAGGGGTTGCACCGAGACGCGGCAGTTTGTTTAGGCATCTACACAACACTCCCCTGCTATTTGTCTTGTACACTAGCACATTGAGCACGATCCTGCCACCGGCGGTAAACCACCAAGAATTTGCGGACGACATTACTCTCGACTGCTCAGACACCGACCCCACTGAAGTATGCCGAACCCTCAGCCACGCCATCACAAGCCTTGCCAGGTAGCTAGAAGATATTGGTTTGCTGCTGAATGCAGCAAAAACCCAGCTTCTCTTCATAAAGCCCCGTGTTGCAGACGATACACGGCCTGAGGTGTTCTGCCATGCCGACAAACTTGCTGTCACACCTTCGACTAAGTATCTCGGGGTAATACTCGATGAGGAGCTGTCCTGGAAGCCCCAAATTGCACACCTGAGCCGCAAGACTGCTGGGACCATTGGCCAGCTCTGGAGGCATGGTCAAGGACTCAGTTTGCGCGCAAGACGCACTTGGTTCCTTAGCATGGTCCTCTCTCAGCTATGCCATGGTTCGAATAGCTTTGTTCCTTGGCTTTCTGCCCAGTTGCTTGGACGTCTGGAGAAGAGTTTCAAAGCCGGCATTCGTGTAACCTTGCAACAGCGCTTTCTCACCCCCACCCCACCGCTTCTGGCACTTCTTAGTATTGTCAGCCTGGCACACACACATACACTCAAAACGTTCTAATTTTTGTTCACCGCTGTATCAATGGATATTGTAGCCCACTCCTACAGCAACTCTTTACAACGACTGCTCCAAACACCGTGCTAAACGATCAGCGCATCACTAGGGGCCAAGTCTCCAACTTTCTCCAAATCCCTTTCCTTCGCGGGCCTGTGGTCGCTCGAGTATGATGTTTCACGGCAGCATTGCATGGAACGCCCTCTCGGCTGATGTAAAATCGATAACTGCTGCCGATCAATTCAAGAGAGCCCTATCTGATATTGACCTACTTAACTTGTAAACTCTATGCCAACAGTCAAACACCTCTCGCTGTACTTCATGTTCCCTGGACTGCTAAAACTTGTGCCCATCCAATAAAGTCTGCCAATGTTCACACATATATTTTCATGAAATGCTTCCGCAACATATTATTTGTTATCGCAATTTAAAAAATCAATAAAAAATCACACAAATTGAGTGTCAGCATACACTTAATGTCATAACAAACATTTCCAAAATAATAACTATACCGCTTGCATGTCTTTATCTCTATACATTTCCTCATATAATTTCCTTCATCTTTCTGTGAGAACCGGACCTATAGGCCGGTAAAAAGGCAATCATGCCTGTGCAATTGGTGAAGTAAAATAAAAGTCAACAACAACAACAACAACAACAACAACAACAACAACAACAACAACAACAACAACAACATCAACAACAACAACAACAAAGCTCCAATGAAGCAGACAAACAAACAAACAAACAAACATAATCACACAATCACATTCTTTTGAACTCTGTTTCTTCCCCTCTCTGTCCCTCTTTCTCTCCGTGTGTCTTTCTTTTTCTCTTTTTCTCTTTCTCTCTGTGTCTCTTTCTTTTTCTCTCTCTCCCCATCTTTCTCTCTCTCTCTCTCTCTCTCTCTCTCTCTCTCTCTCTCTCTCTCTCTCTCTCTCTCTCTCTCTCTCTCTCTCTCTCTCTCTCTCTCTCTCTCTCTTTTCTCTCTTTGGTTCGGCGGAGTGTTTGGCGGCAACTCAGACACAGGTGAGCATGCTTTCTCCATGGTGGCATGCTTTCGGGGAGCCAGACACATGCAATGTCTCCGGGGTGAAAACCATACCAAGCTTCAGGACTATGGGTTACGAAAGTAGACCTCCGGTACCTGAAAGCAGAATTCCTGCACCTGAAAGTATACTTCCAGCACCTGGAAGTAGACATCCGGAACCTGAAAGTAGACTTCCAGCACCTGGAAGTAGACTTCTGACACCTGAAAGTTTACTTCCTGCACCTGGAAGAAGACTTCTGGCATCTGTAAGTAGACTTCTGGCACCTGGTGCCATGTGCACATGATGACAAACAGAGGATAGCCCAGAAGCAGCCGCGAGTCTCGGCATGTGCTCAGGGCACAAACTCACGGCAACATGACCAGGGTGTTGAGATCAAGAGTACATGTAGTACGTGTAGTACGCGGCCGAGTGACAAGGCAAAACTGGTTCAGTCTCTCCGATTCAAAACACAAGGAGTAGTCTCAGGGAACAATATTGCACGAAAAACAAACGTAGATAGCACAGACCTTCTAGTATATTGGAAGACTCAAGGGAAGGGACGACTACAGAAACAGCGGAAGTAAAGACTCTGCAACAACTGAGCTGGGGGGCTGACAGGCGGATCTATATACGGTACGAGATTTCCAGTTACAGCTCCGAGCGCTAGCTAGCGATCTCTAAATGAAAGCAAGGGATCTGATGGTGCCAGCAATGGATAGTACAATACATAGTAATACACAGTGATTCGTGTTGGACAAAGTGTGTCTACTACAGTACATACCCCCCCCCCCCCCCCAGAGTGTGCAACACCTGATCCAGCTCTGCATAGGGTCTTGGTTGAGCGTAGTCATATCTTCTGATGTCATGCGTACACTCCACACCGGCACAAGGCCAGTCTCGAGGCGGGGCACTGTTGTTTTGGTTGGTTGGTTGGATTTATTTAGTCGTACATTTTGATCCGAGAGTACCCGCGACTCCCCGGGTTCCCCTCAGATGTGTACGGTATTATGACGCAAAGATCCGACTGCGCTTGACCAAGACCCTATACAGAGCTGGATCAGGCGTTGCACACTCTGGGGGGTTATGTACTCTTGGTGAGATGCATCTTGTAGCTTCATTGTGTGGAATAAAATTGTGTGCTAACAGCCACACCTCAAATTGCACAACGTTCTACTGTTCACTGAAACTTCTTTTATTCCTTCAACCATCACTGCTGCGTCTCGCCACAGCGCCTGCTCATTAGTTGTCACGTTTGTCCTAGTCTCCGTACCATTGTCTTTCCTTATTCTTTTCGAGCTGGTTATGTGAACATAGTAAAAAAGGAAAAAGAAAAAAAACGATGAATAAAGGTGGCTGATGATGGTCATAGACCGAAACATTGAAAGAATAAAAGAAGTTTGAGTAAAGTTTAGAAAGCAGTGCAATTTGAGGTGTGGCTGTTAGGGATCGTCCGGGGTTACCGATTGTTTTTACAAAACGAAAAGCTTTAGTATCTTTCAGCCCCCACCCACCCACCCACCTTTTCTGCAGGTAAAACGAATTCCAATATAATATTGATCTCAATTTTCGACACCCAGAAGTAACTGGGGATTCTCCATCTGCATTCAATAATTATTTTCAAAACGAAACTCCATCAAACCCACCCACCCCCAAACGAAATCTTTTCGTTTTGAAAATATTATTGGTGACCTTGGACGGCCCCTTAGCCCACAACTTAATTGCATTCAATTGATTTGGTATGGGCTCCCCCCCCCCCCCCCCCCCCCCCGCTTTTGAGACATTTCTTCAGTGTACTGCTCAGACAGTTCTTCAATTGTTCTTGCCTCGATTTCTAAGAGATTGGATACCAATGCCCATTTTCGGGAGAATTTATCCCCAAAGTTGTTACAGAGTAAGTTGTATACCCGTACTCACTCGATTAGAAGCCGGGGGCTTCTATTTTTTCAATACAAATTTTGAGGAGGCTTCTATTCAAGACGGGCTTCTATTCAAGAGGGGCTTCTATTCCAGAGGGGCTTTTATTGTTTCATTCCTATTGAACCTCTAAAACTACCATATTCACAGCAACTCAGCCCCGAGTTAGTTCGCACAAACTACGTAGACCCGGTCATATACCAATATGAACATGCACGAGATGTTCTTTCGCGCACTTGACCTTCATACATGGTCACCCGGTGCTTGCGAATAGTAATCGGGGCATTCTATTCGAGAGGGGCTTGTATTTTTCCGAACAGTCCTTGTAGGGGGGCCATTATTCAAGAGGGGCTTTTATTCGAGAGGGGCTTCTAATCAAGTGAGTACGGTACATGCTGATTTTATAAGCCCATTGCCAAATATGGAAGGTATGAGTAATGCATGTGAATACGCTGGGATCAGCAATGCACTGTTCAACACCCCAGACGACCATGCCCAGGTGGCTGTGTGGGGTGTTGCCCCGTACAAAGTACGTAATCGCGCAATGGGCTTAAGGTGTTGAGGTCTATACTTGTGTAGCACACCGTAGGACCTGCAAGCAGAGGACGGCCCGACCTGCAAGCAGAGGACGGCCCGACCTGCAAGCAGAGGACGGCCCGACCTGCAAGCAGAGGACGGCCCGACCTGCAAGCAGAGGACGGTCCGACCTGCAAGCAGAGGACAGCCCGACCTGCAAGCAGAGGACGGCCCGACCTGCAAGCAGAGGACGGCACAACCTGCAAGCAGAGGACGGCACGAGATACTTGAAAACTATTCGTTTGCATTGCGTTACGAACGTGAAACAATCTCACGCCACCTACAATTGATGAAGCTTGGGTACAGCTTTCGAGGCAATGAGCGACGTGTGCGGTATAGAGGAAATATCATTGTGTGCCAGGAGTCTGTTAGATGGAATATGCACAGACACAGGAACCAAGACAAACACACAGGGATTGGAAACAAGATAAACGCACATACAATGGAAGGAGTAAGGAACACATCAGAGTACTCGATCTGGAGACGATAATTTCACGGTCAATGTCAATGTCAATGTCTGCAGCTGCAACTCGCCCACAGCTCAAATTGCTGCGTTTCACAGCTCGGAAATCAGCCAAGTTTGTATTATTTTAGCCGTCCTGCTTTAGGGTTTCGGTGTGTGTCTTGGTGACGGTGTACACTCCTACATACACTGTCATGCATTTTCACCATACTCTCCATAAAAAAAACCTAAATCGGCCTAAACTCATTGACCTGCACCACCGCGACTGGTTACACAACTTCTCGCCGTACAAAGTGACTTGCCATGCCGTCAGAAATGATGCACTGCACGGATTACGCTCCCACAGGAATAACCCCGGGTCGCACCCTCTGGGTTCTGTACCCTTGCCTTGACGCGTATCTCTTCACAGACCCCAGTGCTTGTATATGTTGGAATCAGGGACTGAAGCGTTGATATACTGATTCACTAGCTCATTCAGCACTCCTTCAGCTGTGCCCCATTCTTGCATATTGACCAGCGTAACTGAGATGTTACAATCTTGCCGTTAATTGAAGAAGAAGGTGGCTGCTCCAAACGTTGGAGCTCGTGCTTCCTGCCGACTGACTGCCACCTGGAGCACACGAGAGGAATGCTGGGTCATCCACGAGCGAGCCGCAACGCTTGGGGCAGCCACCTTTTTTCTATTAAAACAGCCGGTTACAGTAACTTCCCATTGCCGGTATTACAGGTCTGCCCTTGCCAGTATGACATCGGATACACGACTAACATCATCAGAAGACAACGATTTTATCGTACACGAATAAATATCCTTGGAAACGGTACGATAAAGGTGAGTTTGCACCTCACGTGAATTGCCTATTATCCCTCTGATGAAAAGGCATCTGTGTTCAGCAGTACAAACACTAGAGGCACGTCAAGGTTAGCTTTGTTGGTGCGACTCTTGCATATTCTGTTCATTGTTGCCTATCTCCACACACACACAAAAAAATAAGACAGCAAAGAATGAAGTCTCTGGTACTGAGTCTGGCCTGAAAATGTGGTGAACATTTCAAGCGACGTATGCAGCAAAGAGACCATATCTAGTGTTCGAGATGAGGGACCCTGATGTGTAATCGGCTGCAATGGACTCTGCGAGATTTTTAGAAACAGATACCGTGGCAAGAACGTAAAGTCTAACTCAGGTGCCCGCTCTAGGCGCAATCAAACTGCGGTTGCTGTCTGCAGGTGGTCACAGTTTGCAGGTTGTCACTGTTAGCAGGTTGCCACTGTTAGCAGGTGGTCACTGTTAGCATGTGGTCACAGTTTGCAGGTGGTCACAGTTTGCAGGTGGTCACTGTTAGCAAGTGGTCACAGTTTGCAGGCGGTCATCAATGTGAACACAAGGAATGGGAATGCAGCCGTACTACAGTACGAACCTGAAAGCGACGGGAAGAGTCCAATCTGTTCTGCTTGTCATACTATACGCGGAGACGCAAACGTGCAAAACGGCTGCATATCGATGGAGAGCAGGATACGGCGTCATGGGCCGACTACTCCCGATTCATACTGAGTAATTTGCAGCACTTCGAACACTACTTCCCATGATAACTCACGGAATGGGTAACACGACTTGAGTAGAGTTTTAGCAACATACGATTTCATATCACCTCCTGAATTTACAGACACAGTCAACTTCGCTTATAACGACACTCGGCGGGGCATCGGATAAGTGTCCTCATTCGCGAAGTGTCGTCATACCCGAAGTCTCATTATCATGTATTACAGTTGGATGGGACTTTGCTCTGGGCATGGAAATTCTGTCATTATTCGCGGATTGTCGATAACTTACATCCGCAGTCGGTATTAGCGAAGTTGACTATAATCGAACTGTTTTTGATTATTTCCTGGGACTAGTATTAAAATGGCACAACTTTCTGGACTACTTTTTTTGGTCATCAAGAAAATTGGAATTGTGAACTTGATTCCCCTTCATGCAAGGAGTAATAGTTGAAAAGAAGTCCCGAAAAACAAGAAATTAGGCTCGAAAACCACCCCGAGATGAACCGTGCCTTATGACTCGCGTCGTTTGACGTTCAGCATCGCAAAAACTGCTGCATATCGTGTTGTATGAATCGTACAAGATGTCACAGCTCACTCCAGCCGTCCGAACAGGCGCTTACATCCCGTACCGTCAGGGTTGCATCAAGTGTGAACCAGGCTTGTGATTGGGAAGAAACGTGTCTTGGTCCTATCTGCAGTGGCCTGGGGCGGGTGGTCTCCTTTCAGGATGGTCTTTTTCAGGTTTAATCAAGTTGAAGACACCACTGCAGCTGTACTCATGGTTGATGAATATGGTGGTAAAGACGCACCTGGCAATATGGCGGTAAACACACGCCTGCCCACACACGCTCTCTAAGGTGCAAAGTTCTGGCACAGAGCTCTCCTTCTGACCACCACCACCACCATCAGTTCGCGCCTGGTGCCTAGTCGATGCATGGTTGGCATGGTTGGTGGCATCCGACATAGCAGGCTGGTACATTAAGTAGCGCATGGCACATAGAAGATGACACAACAACAACATAGCTCGATTGCGAAGTACGTTTCGTATCCGCTGGACTCATCAGCGTGTCTTTACCACCATATTGCCAGGCGTGTCTTTACCACCATATTTTAAGAGGTTTTACCTTACTAACAGGATGACTTACAGGGTGGCTAATTTAGAGAAAACCATATCTGACGGAAATGACGTCAATGCGTTATGAGAGAGGTCACTGACAAAAAACACACACAAGCAGATACAACAAATGAAATTACCTAAGACATTGCTATTGTCACCACAGTCACAGACAAAAACGGTTGTTGCCACCAAAACCCAGCACACTACCACAACCGCGCGCACTACCACAACCATACTTCCTCCGCGTCCTTAACATTTAGGGGTGAAACAATTATACTGAATACTCGAATACTCGCACGGTTTTTTCAATCATAATCGTACTCGTAATAAATCAGAGTACTCGTTCATACATGGTACATGCAGTTACCACAGAAATCTGCAGTTTCAGAGCAGCAGTCGGCAGATATTGATGTGCAGACTGTGTGGTGAACATTTGTTCATGAGCGTAGACAGCCCAAACGACCCACCAACCAATATACCCGAGAAATATGACTGCCACTCGCTTCAATCAGGGTTGTATCATGCGATTTTAGGGCCCTTGGCGTGCAATTTTTAGGAGATGAAGAATACGCGAATACTCATCGATGGGAGAAGATCAGATTACTCGAACTCGGGATCTCAGTGCTAACTTTCACCCCTAGTGACTTGGCTCGTCTTAGCCAGACTGCCGGAATCGCTGCTTTCTGTGTTCGAACATTGGTGCGACCCTTCCTGCGTGATGTCTACTTGTTTCTGAAGCCCTGGTGGTCTCAGACTTTGTCGGAGCTCTCTACCGCACCAAACAAATTCATCGCGCTCTGCACTATTCCGGCCCGGAGCGTGAATCGTTTTTCTGGAGTTCGTGCCGTCCCACATCGTTCGCGTGAGCATTTATCAAGATAGAGGGGGGGGGGTGCTTCTGTGTGTGTGCGTATGTGTGAAGGTGTGCGTGTGCATGTGTGCGTGTGTGTATATGTGTGTATGTGTGTGTGTGTGTGTGTGTGCGTGCGTGCGTGCGTGTGCACATGTACGTGTGCCTGGAATCGTCTTGAAATCAATACACGTCATACTTGTTAGTATAGGGAAGTGCAAGGCATGGCAGGTAAGGGCATTGCATGGAAGGGCAGGATATGGCATGGCAGGGCAGGGTAGGGTTTGTCATGGTATGTCAGGGCAGGGTAGGGCTGGGCAGGGCAGGGCAGGACAGGGTAGGGTAGGGCAGGACAGGGCAGGGTAGTACAGGGCATGGCATGGCAGTGTACAGCAGGGCAGGGCAGGAGCAGAGATGCACATTGATTTTTCCTGCAGCTATGACGAGGCGTTAAAGGGGAAGTAAGGTGAAAAAAATTAAATTTCAGAGTCCGTAGGTTTCGGGACACTGGGTCAAATGGTTTTTGTCCGAGGAGGCTGCGGCCTATGGTTCGTCAGATACGCCCAATCGAACATGTCTGAATTTGAGCGCACATCACCCAGATCCAGGTGATGACGTCACAGCGTGCAGCCAGGTAGCCACACCATCTAGTTGTGTACAAAATGGCCATATTCGGAGCGCGTTCGATTGGGGAACCGTTTGTCGCAGCTTCTTCTGACCAAGACCATTCCATTCAGTGTTACAAACACTACCCTGTGATTTTCAGTTCAGCAAACCTCGAGGTTATCCTGTATTTTAGCCGTTTCCGAGTTGGACGTTTTCCGTCCGCACTGGCCTCTACCTCTGCGCTGCGTGCATGCTATCTGTACGAGTACTCGTAGTCAACAAACTCATCACACACGGAACTACTCCTGACTGCCGTGCTAGGGTAGTTACTACAAGACTCGAGTCACAAGACTCAAAAGAACTAGTCAACACGCGGACTTGTCATGTACTACACTCGTATCAGTTGTATGTTCTGTCATGTAGTCAGGTAACATACGTTTCTCCTTGCCAGTGCCGGTGGTTGTGCTTTGAGAAAGAAAATTTTGGTTTTCCGAATTTGCATGGAATAGTCCCACCTCATTATTACACTACGGGATGTGAAAGTTTTAGGTACGGGAGCTGTTCACTGTTTTGTCACTTGTCACGGTTGTGCACTCATCGCTGTAGCATAAAACGTTTATGCTACAGCGATGAGTGCACAACCATGACAAGTGACAAAACAGTGAACAGCTCCCGTACCTAAAACTTTCAGATCCCGTAGTGTTGCGAGCGAAGAGTCGTGCCTGTGGTTCAAAGAGCCTGCACTATTCTCCAATCGAGTAGCCCGAAATATGCCAAGTTCGCACCAAAACATCACCATGTTGCAGGCTACTGGAGTCCAAGCGAATCGGTATGGAACAACATTTAGAGCACTCGCATCACTCTTCTCCATTTTGACGACTCTACTCTCCAGAGATCTGATTATTCGGTCAGCCTCGTCTGCAATAGCTGCTGCTTCTTCATCAGTCGGAAACACAGCAGCGCTTACTCTTGACCGGCCCGGGTGGCCATTTCTTCAGCTGAATACCGAGGTTCTCAGCCCCAGACCGAACTCATGAAGGTCGGCCATGGCTGCATCCTCACTCTCACATGGAGTTACGTCTTCGGGGTTGCTTGCACCACCTACTATCGGTCGCCAAATCATTTGAAATAGCATTAGGGATCTCAGCGCGTGAACTGCGCAGCCAGTCTGCGCAGGTGAGATTTTCGATCCCAAACGCGTCCAGTGCAGAAATCGTGGAAAAGAACATTTTTTTCGAAATAAATCAAGTTGAAGAAGACAGTAGAAATGGATGAATATTGCGTCCAGGAAAGCACGTTCTACGGCCATCTCCAAGCTACCTATCTCCCAGACACTCTCTCAGAGGAACTATGGAGGGTCAAAGAGCAAAATCTTTCACTCTTGGACGCAGCGTGAACACCTCTTCTACTGAGCGCGATGTCTTCTCTCCGAGTGATAATGGCGGCGATGTTCGCGATGGCTGATGCACTGAAAATCGAAGTTAGGACAATCTAACCGGAGAAAACGTCTGAATTTTTGACTGAATCCTCTCTGAAGTGGGTTCTTGCCGCATGGAAAATTATAGGAAAATCGACAGGGGCAATATCGCCTTGGCCATGCTGTCCTTCGGCGGGAATTACAAAGTATGTTCGAACGACGATGAAGATGACGATTCCGCTAGTGTCCACCGCGTCCCCTAGTGTCGAAAATCGACCGTCGCCATTTTTCTGCTGTGTCCGCGAGCTGCACTCAAAACTCGATGACGCAATGTATGCGCAAACACCCTGCGCACTGCACGCGCTGAGATCCCTAATAGCATTGACACTATTGCTTTCATGCACTCCTTTTGACCTAGCTGCACGCTGTGACGCTGCGGAGGGTGTGGCGCGGCCGCATAACATCATGGCGCAGCAACCAAACTCAGTTTTTCAAACGGAAATATCTCGAGACTTTGTCGGAGACACGTTGGACCAACACCATTCGACTCAGCGCCCGAAACTCTACCGACCCTGAAATTTAAAATTTTCCCCGGACTTCCCCTTTAAACAGGCAATCAGCTGAACAGGTCAATACTGTAGTCATGGCCCAAATTTGCTCTGCCCATATCGATATTTTGCCGCACAATTTTGCTGCAAGATTATCGATATTCTGCTCGGCATTTCCTTTCTCTGTCGATATTTTGCTTTCATTTTGCTCGAGATAAAATGAGTTTCAAGGAAAAATCTACAATCACTGTCGCTGATGACTACGGAAGTTTTGATTGGGCTCCTGCTGCTGCTCAACTTTCTACGAAAATGTAGCCACGAGTCTGTTTTGTCCTACTTTTATGCTCGTTTTCAACCTTGGTGACTGATTGTGTTGGGAAAGTCCCTAAGAAGCCTTGGATTTTCCGAAAAGCCCACCAAAACTCGATATTTTGCTTGAAACTTGCCGGCAACTTGCGCATCCGATATTTTGCTCAAAGAATTGCTAGCAAACTCAGGCTATGACTGGTCTGTAGCCAGCCAGAGTAAGCTGGGTGGAATATCTTACAACACCAGCAATATGTCAATACAGTCAGTCTCGCCTAAAAGGTTGGCGGCTATAGTAACATACCGGCTATAGTGATCAATTTCTCAAATTCATTTTCATTTGCCATAACTAAGTATACACAGTTATCGCGTGTAGTAATAATCGCTTATAGTAATATATCGCCTATAGTGATCAAATTCATATTTCAAAAGACCTATAATTATTACATTATTTTTGCATCGGTTATAGTGATTGATGTAAAATCAAGTGGTGTCAGAGGAGAACAGGGTGTTACTTCTTCGTGAAGAACTTGTCCCAGTTGAGTGTTGTTTGGTGAGTTCTGCTTGTACAAGTTGCCAAAATAAGCCTCCATCGTGAGGAAATCCTGGTGTTGCGTGTCAGGAGCTGTAGCCAGCTACGCAGTATGTATGTGTACAGGGCGCTGAGTCATTTGACACCCCACTCGCATACATTGCATGCAGTTTCGGACATAGTAATATCTCGTTTACAGTGATAAAATGCTCAAAATCAAACACCAACGCTAAAGGCGATACTGACTGTAGTTGAAAAACAGAAGATCATGAAGCTGGGTACTTACAGCATGCTAACCTCGCCGTGTGACATCTTCAATTTAGCAGCATCCGCAAACCTGTTATTACCTAGAAGTCTGTACAACACAGCACACGCGCAAAACAGACGCAGCATATTCGTTTCGAAGTTCTGTATCTGTCAGGCCATGCACACTGGTCGATCTCTTCCAGCTCTCAGTAATGATCGCAGTTGGAGGCTTCTCGAATCTTGACATTGTGTAAAAACAACACCTGGCACCTTTTTTTTTCTTCTTTTTTTAGGATTACCCGACGAATGAGTCCTCCGGCTCGTAAGAGTGCTCACCATCCATTTGAATAGAAGCATTGTACACACTACACAGAGCACCACGCTTTACTCGTTGTAACTAACAGTTTCATGCCCATAGGCAATCATCAAATATCAAATATAGTATCGGCTCGCTTGTGGTAGACCGGTAAAGGGTTAAACTGAAGTCGGCCTGTTCGATAGCTGGTCTAGTCGGCGGACACTTACGCGTAACTTGTGCCCCACTGTTCTTCATGTTTTCAATTTAGTGGCAGTCTTTTTTTCCATTTTTGATTAGCATTTTTAACGATGTATCAAGCACGCTCAGGAGGTCATGATGGCTGGATCTTGCATGAGCCTGCGCCCGAGGGCTGCATGCTCGGGCAATATTCAGCCATCATGACCTCCTGAGCGTGCTTGATTTGATTTCGTAAAACATGAAGGAACATATTAGGGAAGGTCAAAGGTCAAAAAGTCGATCTTTTCCCGGTATGACGCTAGTCGGGCATGATGGCCTGATTATGCCCGCGGCTGGAAGACCGCCTATTGGGCATGGCCTTGGCAACGATCACGTGTCACGTAAGGATGAGTTTTTCTGTCTACCCATTGGCAGTTTTCCTTCCCGAGAGTGCTCCCTGAAATCCTCTCTTTCAAAGAATCACTGAAATTCCTTAGACAACGGATCCAGCTCTCTTACTGGTTGTACCCGTTCCAGAAAATTAGGTTCAACACCCAGGGGTATAGGATCCCGTTCAGCAGCTGCGGCCAAAGGCGCACCAATGATTTTATCCCGTGATTTCTGGAGAAATGAAAAATGGGCTCTCTTTAGACCAAGTTTCCTGACATTTTCCCGACGGACGGCCCCCGAAACCCCGCCGTTTCATAGTCGCACCAATGTAGAATACGTTCCGACGGCGATGCTTCGTAGACATTTTCGCACACTGGCACTGGAATCAGGCTAACGAAAATGACAAACTGGCACAGCCATAGTACACTTTTCTTAGCGGTAAGTTGCACACCCGAGACAAAAGAAATGGGTGACTTGCACCCAAGTGTGCTGTACCAGCAGAAGTACTTTTTTAAGGCGATAAAATAGTATAAGCGAAGCGAACATTACGAAAATTAATACATGTTTCAAAAATGGATGTTCCTAATCGATTTTCTTGAGACTATCATCAGGGAAAAATCGTCTCACAATAGAAGCTATACGGAGAAACAAACTACTTATAGGTCAAAAGGATAGTGGGAAGTATACAAGGTGAGGTGTGAAAAAAAACTAAAGTGGGAGAGAAGACGAAAAAAAGAAGAAGAAAAGATGTGAGAGTGTTCCGACGGTGTGAGCTACTACAAAAGGTGGGTGAAATGAAGGTGTGGAAGCAGGTGAATGTGATAGAGTGAGGAAATGTGAGGTGTAGGTGTATGCGAATGAATACGTGTGTGCATGCTAAGTGAACAGTCTCAGTTTTGTGACATTTTTTTCACACCTCACCTTGTATGCTTCCCACTATCCTATAGACGTATAAGTAGTTTGTTTCTCCGCATAGCTTCTATTGTGAGACGATTTTTCTCTGATGATAGTCTCAAGAAAATCTATAAGGAACATTAATTTTTGATACATGTATTCTCATTGATCATTTCGTAATGTCCGCTTCGCTTATACTATTTATCGCCTTAATAAAGTTATAGTCTCCTCTTCGCCTATTCTTCAGAAGTACGCTCTTGTCCGCACCTCGCTTTGCTATCACCCATTATGAGCACTCAGGATTCATTCCACGTAGAGTAGCGATGTCATAGAGCACTGTGTTAACCCTTTGTGAATCGCTTAAATTAGTGGGGGAAATGAGGCGATTGACAGCCGTAACCCAAGAACGGGTATGATTCGTTATGTACCGTAAAGTCCGCTGCAAACGCCCACCCCATTTTTGCAAGATCTGCTGGCCTGTACACACTGACCTCATGTACTGTCACCCTACTGTACAAAAGTGCATCTCACACCATAGTGGGAAGAGGGTGTTGCTACGGTAAACTATGTCCACTTTCCTGGTTTCTAAATCCCTTTGGGCACCAGGTACGAGCTAGCTCCTAGTAATTTAATGATGATGGTTGTCTTATGTCGCAAATCCAAACGGGAGTTTCTTTCGAATAACAAGGTAGCGAAGAACAGAGTATTGCGGGAACCTAAAATGTTTCAAGCCATTATTTCCAAAATTGAAATCACGCAGCGCGCAACGGCAAGGGTTTTTCTTAGTGGTGTGCACGGGTAGTCGGGTACCCGTGCTACCCGTGAGGACCTCGGGTAGTCGGGTACCGAATAGTACCCGAAACCCGAGGTCGCAGATGACATCATGTCCAGTGCACGTGTACAAATAATTCACGCATGTCTACCCAATGCGCAAGGGAAGGGGCCGGTGTGCATTGTGGTCTTACCATGGAAACATTAACCGATCGGGTACCCGTGCTACCCGTGGAAAACTACCCGGACCCGACACCCGAAGAAAATGCTACCCGACTCAGCCCTAGTTTTTCTCAAGCACTTCAGAGTTTTCAACAAATTAGCAGTGACTTTGTAGGTGTAGCTTCTGTGACATCCCCCCTGTTCGACTTGCAACTGCAATACTGCGCCCGGTCAAGTCGTTGAATGACACCTCGTCAGAACAATCACCGTTCCGTTCTGAAAGCGCTACATCGTGGCCATGCAGAAATTTCATGATTTCAAAACCAGATGGATTCTGTGGCATCACCGCATGGACAACGAAGTAACAACAAAGACCGCTCATTAAATGTTGTCGAATGAAAGGAAATCTCGACAGTTTATCTTTGGACTCAGTATAGCGTAACTTGCAGTTCCTTGGTCTTTCCCTTTTCTATAAGTTTATCTTTGCAGCAAAATTATGACAATCGCTTTTGCACAGCCTCCGGCCTGGTAAGACATATGCAGTTTGTAGGCATTACAGTCGCTCTCGTACGCATTCGGCCTTCATGCCAGTTGTTTACAACTATATTGACCTGAAAAAGACGAAATTAGTATGGACCCGCTGGGGTGGGCGTTTGCTGCGAAGTGGGCGTTTGCTGCGAAGTGGGCGTTTGCAGCGGACTTTACGGTAAAAGTAATATGCATATCGGTTTAGATGGATAAAGCTTTCATATAAAAAAGACCAGACACACAGAAATAGAGAGAGAGAAAAGAGAGGAAGGGAGAGACACACCGAGAGTTAGAGGACATTGGTTGGACATCAAGAACACACAGCAAACTCACATGGTTTGTAGTGCGCCAAGATTGTGGAAAGTGGGTTGATTTACTTGTGTCAATAGGTTGTCATTCAATCTCCTACAGATAACAAGTGAAATGGAATACGTCACATTCTGCATACAACCCATCACTACAGTAAGCCTCACAGTTCTCAAGAATTGTGTTGGGTTAAATTTGTCACAGGTAAAAAAAATGCTACAGTAGCCAAAGTTGTGAAGAAGGTGCGCACACATGTCCGTGTAATCGAGGTACACTAAGGAAGAGAAGAAGAA